>NC_064769.1:14538418-14841448 GCF_011397635.1 Epinephelus fuscoguttatus
GTGACATATCCAGGCACACTGCTACATGTAGCTACATGCTAACATTAGAGAAACTTGAAATGTTGTTTACAGGTGTTGTAATTTTTTCCCCATTTTTTGGATCATATTCCTGCTGGAACATGTCAGGTTGTAAGGATTTTGGTTTAGAAGCTTTTACTGGCGATTCTTCAACAGTATAAAGTTCCACTATTCTTTGTTACAGTCATTCCTCACCTGCAGAGATGCTGGGGTAAGATACACCCGGAAACGCTGACCAATCAGAGCAGACTGGGCTTTTTAGGGAGGGGGGCTTAAAGAGAGAGGCAGTAAAATGGAGCGTCTCGGACAGAGGGTGAATACAGATAATCCAGCACATAAAGTATGAGGAAATTTAAGTGTTTTTGAACATTGAAACATGTAAACATGTTCTAGTAAAACTGCAAATACTAACCCTAACCTAAAAATGATCCTGATAGGCCCCTTTTTAAAGTTTCTCATTATTTCTCTCTGGCCAGATTAAAAAACGTCCCATAATTAAATGTCTGTAACACCAACAAGTCAACATCTTCATCTGTAGAGTAGCCCATCGCTGAAACAGCCTGTAAATATAGATATTGAGTGTTAAATGTTCAAGAACAGCACATGTCTGCAATATCAGGTAACTGACTTTGTACTTGCGGGGGGACAACATTTAAAAATAGACTCACACCCCGAGACCACCGGCTCTAGCCCTGAGCTCATACTGAAGTCCTACATCATATGTCTATATCCTCGACCACACGGCTATGACAAGGGTACGTACTGCATGCATGACGAAAATCCCCCTCGCAGGGTGAGACAACTGCTTTAATGCCTCAAGTAATGATACTTTGATCATGCGTGGTGATTCAGCTGTGACGTTGACGTTTGTTGACGTTGTTTGTGGTTTTCTTTGGGAATGGTAGATGTTGTCAGTACACTGCTTTGTACTGGACTGCTGATAGGTGGACACACACTGTGTTGTGCTGCATGACACACATAACACACTTTGTCAAGAATCGAAAGTAATTCCTCAAATTGATTTGTAAGTGTAATGAATTTTAGTAAATATTTGTCTAGTTTTCTGTTCATGCGTAGCTGTCAGTGTTGAGAAAGTCTTATATTTTGAGGCAGCTTGTTTAATTGTTTTTTAAAACTGTGTTCCTGATCTACTTGAGCATACATCTGTCAAGCAAGTCCTCCACATACAGACGCTTTAAAGACGCAGCAGGCTCTTGGGGGGGGGGGGGGTAGTGTGACCGAGGATTGATCTATTTTGGCACAGACATTCAATATGAAATCCAGTTACACTTTCTTGCTTTCAGTCACGCAGGTGCTGACAGCTTTATTGTTTTTTAATGTCAGTGGAGATCGAGTCACATCTAATGTACTAATCAACAATACCAACAACACTGATTTCTGATTCGTTTAAACCCTTCAGTGTGACTCTAAAAGTAGATTACAACTCAGGTGTATGGACTATTAATATGCAGGCCATAATCAAATCTAAATATAGAGCCAGTGTGCTGCATGTGACTGTGGCGTAGCAAACAAATTGGATTAATTAATGGGGAAACAATATTTCAACTCATTTTGTCAGGATTTTAATATGTTTTGCAGCTTCAAAAAATTGAATTTTCTTCATATATTCAAGGTGTTTGTCAACAGACTTACTAAACATAGCATCTGTAAACATAGGAAACATATCAGGCCCGAGCTCTCTCCTAGGTGTCCTTCACTGCAGCAGGAATGTCACAAATGCAGGTCATGGGTGAAGATGTGCTGGTATTTTTCCAGTGTCTGTGCCACCAGTTCCCCTCCTGCAATCTTGTATATCAGGGTGCATGTTTTGAAGCCTCCCCCTTCAACACTTCATATTAGGCCTATGCATGTATGTCAGGTGCCCTGTAGTGGGCAGCACTACAGGCAACAACACCACCACACCACTGCGACACGTTGTGATTTTAAGACACAGTAATGGCAGCAGCAATCTAAAAGGAGAATAAGGGGAAACACATGTTAAAGCTTCAGTGTGGTGGATTTAGGGGGGTATATTATTCATGACTACATCTTCATTAGTGTATAATCACCTAAAACTAAGAATGGATGTGTTTTTGTTATCTTACTATCAGCTGGTATCTTCATATGGAGCAGGTTGTCTTCAGTGAAGTCCACCGTGTTGTTTCTACAGTAGCCCTGAATGGACAAACCAAACACTGGCTCTAAATAGGGCCATTCACGATTTCCACCATCAGTCACCATTGTTATCCTTCATGCTTGGTACACGGGGACCTTTAAAGGGACAGTTCACAACAAAAACAAATATACATATTTTTCCTCTTACCTGTAGTGATGTTTATAAATGTAGATTGTTTTGGTATGAGTTGTGGAGTGTTGGAGATATCGGCCATAGAAATGTCTGCCCTCTCTCCAATATAATGGAACTAGATGGCACTCTGCTCTCTCTACATAACTCCTCCAATTTAACAATATAATTACTTAAAAATTATGGAAAAACAACTTATTCTAAATGTGTTTTACCAAATTATGAAGTCTGGAGTCTCATTAGTGCTGAGGACTTTAGCAACAACAATACCACAGACACCTCCACAGACTGTGGTTTCAGAAATATCAGATATCAGCTTTAATTAAAGCTGCAGATTCTGTGCTGAATGTGTGTATCACTGTAATTGCTTTAGAAAAAAAATAATCAGAAGAATCTGAAAAGCAAAAGAAAGTGGTATTAAATCTGAGTGTATTCTTAACATAATTTTTGTATTTGTATATTTTTCATTATTTTCAATTTAGTACAAATAAAAGACAAGTGGAAACATTCATAGATTTGCAGCCGGTAAACTGAGACTGTTACCTTCCTTACCATATCATGTACTGCAAAGTTGGACCTTTGAACTAATAAGTAGCACCAGAGATTCTTAACAATTCTCTCAATATGTAACTACTAGCAGCTCAATAGGCTTGTCAACTCAATATTGATGTGTTTTCTATATCTGGTAAATATCTAGTAACGACTGATCAGGATTGTGTAAAAGATCATTTACATTTTTTGATGAATCCCACACTGTCTGATGTCAAAATCCCACATACCAGTATATATTATAATATATTGATAATATAGATCAGGCATATTTTGTTGCCCCCTCAGTTGTGCAAGAGAGTAGAAATCCGAGTGTAGTGTGCATCTGGCAAAAACACAACCGCCTCACACCACACAGTTTTATCAGCTACGAAGTAACGACAACAGGCAGGTTTCCTGTTGATAAGGTATGTCAAGTGTCCTTTAAAAGCTTCTAAAATAGATGCAACATGCCAGTTGAAGGGGCATCTTCTGCGAGTAGGATAAACAGCCAGAAAGAGATCTTGGGCCTCCCTTTAAATATTTCAGATTGAGGAGGTAAATATACACGTGAGCATCAGATTATTTGACTGCCTGATTTTACTTTCCAGGTACCGAATCAAAGGATCTAAGTATACCGTTGGACTCAGGGGAGGAAATGACACCAGAAAAGCCAGGCACCAACAGTCTATATGCAGAACTTTTTGCCGTTTGTCACAAAACTTGGCCCAAAGTTGCTGTTTGACAGCTGGAATCTTGCTGCTGACAATCTCCTCGAGCAGCACAACTACAAGTCCCGATGGATCCGTCGCTCCTCTGCACGGATGACCAAACACGGTCACCACCAGCTCCCACAGACACACAGACTAAGGATTTAGACCCTCTTTCTTTTTTGCACAATCCCACAGAAAACAAGCTGTCTGCATACCAGACAGGAGCAGAGGCTGTGTCAGATCCGTCAGACCTTAAAGATAAATCCACTGAGCCTTTATCAAATGTTTCCAAATGCCTCTCTCAGGAGAAAAGCGCCATCTCAGACAGTTTGAAGCCTTTATCATCCAGCTATAATATCTCAGAGTGTTTGTCACTTTGCTCCGAGCCTGTGCCAGAGGATGATGCTTTCAGGGTTTGTAGCTATTTTGGCTCAACAGAACCTGCATTACCTCTTTTACCTCACTTCTCTCATGACCTTATTTCGCCTCTATCTGAATCTTTTTCAGAGTTTCACATTAAACAAGACCCACAAGAAAATAGTGCACCTCAACCATTTGGGGCGATGTCATCTACTTCTGAGGGTTCGACGGAGTCATCTGTCACTGAGCTCTCCAGCTCTGACCACAGTCGAGCCTATTCTCTATTAAGGTCGTTCCCACATCAGTCAGATAGTTTAGAGAGTGATACAGTAATGGCATCTCTGTCAGACCTTTATATCTTTGAAAATGACACGCAGGACTTCATCCTGAGCTCTAGTGTAGATCCCCAGGAAGGTCAATGTCCTGAATACCAGCCATTATCACAAACACAGGAAAAAAAACCTGACTGCGATGCACATGTCCCGCTGTATGATTCAGACAATGTGGTGACACTATGTCCTCACAGCTCTATTGACGAACAAACTATGGTGGACTATGAGTCAGATGCGGGTCAGCATCCGAGGCCACCTGCTGTGGATGCCTGTGAGGCAGGCTTAATGTCGGTAAATGATGGGAGGCAAGGCAAAGCAGAGGTTGCTGATTCAACCCCCCGACCACAGAGAAGCGAGAGCCCTGTCGAGCTGTGGGTGGACGCATGCCAGTATCTGGGAGGTGAGGATGCCGAAGACTTGACAGGACATTCTGTGATGCAAGAAGGGCTCACCGGTGACTTGTCTTTTATCCCACGACAGACACAACTATCAGGTTACAGCTTTGACAGTAGCGAGGGGATTGGCTGGTCCAGCGATGACACCAGAGGTTGGGGGCCACCAGTTGAGAGGTGGTCATCAGTGGACAGCTGGGCAAGTGCACTGTCCGACTGGACTGGGATCATCACGGCTCCACCAGAGGACTTCACAGCTGCCTTCACAGAGATCGGGGCTGAAATAGATGCTCTGACACAGGCACTAGCAGAGGTAAATACTCGTATAGAACCAGAGACGTCTAAAGAGATAAAGGGTCGAGAGCCAACAGTGCAGGCACAACCGCAGCCACCCATGGGTGTCCAGGATCGGCCTCTAGAGACACAAAACATCCCAGAGGGCTCCGTCCTCTCTGGGCAGAGCTGCCTCACTTTGTGCCTTGAAGCTGCAGGACATGAGCTCAGAGACACAGAGGGCTCCCAGAGTGTCGAATCCTTGAGCGGCCAGGCTGAGTGCTCTCCATGCCTCACACGCCAGCACTCATCCACGGGGTCATCTGGTGCTACGGTGGCCCCGTCCTGGAGTGTGGATGTGATCTCTGGGTCTGCATCCTCTGCTGAGCTTGACCTTTCTCTCTTTGGTGGATTTGACGAGTCAAAAGTTTCCATCAGCACTGAGGAAGATACAATCATACTGAAGATAACAGAGGATATAGATTTGGAGGGACAAAATACACCTGGAGGGCTGATAATCGAGAAGGTAAGGTGACTTACTATAGAGGTTGATAATTCAGAAAAGAGTTTGTCATGTGTCTGCTTTATGTGAGAAGCATGAAGAATGAGTGCATGTTCTAGAATTAAACCTTGGGACTGTGTATTTATTTACATGCATCTTGGACCCACACATACAGACACACACACACATGTTCACACACGCTCAAACACACATCACTTTCTCTGAGGTATGTGACAGAGAGAGCAGTGGAAATATTCACCCTTTGTAACAGAGAGAACAACAGCGATCACCTTCACATCAGTCGCACTGGCCAACACGTAAAACAGTCATGCAATGTGGCAACATGGCCAGAACGTTAACAGATATTCCCGCTACTGTCCTTGTCAGCGTTGTCCTTACAGTATTGATAGCCTGTCAGGAGAAGGTACATAGCGGAGAGCGAAATTCACGTATGAGACTCACGAGTATTGTCGCCTTGCTTTGGATTGGAGCCACTCATTTTGCACCCATGAAGGACTCTCACCCAGGGCTTGATTCTGTATTAATGGATAAGTCCTTTGGCTCCCATCTCAAAGACTGACAGCTGTGTGTGCTGAAGGAAACAGGGAGTGCATGAGAGGAAAACTTCAGATGGACAGAAATGGCATCTAATAATAGCTGAGAGTTCAATGATAATAGCATGCATCCGTGGCGTGTCAGGGTGGGAGGTGAGAGGAGAGCACAGCTGAGGACTGAAACACGACCCTCCCTTACTCTCTCTCTCTCTCTCCCTCTCTCTTTATGTACGCACCCTTTAACACACCCATTCCCACTGCATCTCCTTTAAAAAGCCAAGATCAGAGCGCCAACAGGTCCATGGGCCTGAGAGACTGCTTTTGATTGGCTTAGGTGCGCAAGGCATAGCTGGAGCTGCTGTCTATAACAGCGACAGTGTAGGTTTCAGTTGCGTGCAGGACATATGGACTGTGGGATCAGATATAGAGCCATGGTATTTCATATACGTCTGCTCTGTGGCTCTATAGAAAGGTATGTGTTGAATGCATCTAAATGTTACAGCATGTTTTTGTAACCCTCTAAGTGCATTATCTGCCTTTAAAATAATTACCTGTTTAGCTATACTGATGCCAGGATTAATATATACTATCAGTGGAGTCTGTCAGTCTTATACTCAAATGTATCATGATCTATTAAATATATTTAAGCCTATAATTACCTGACATTTGTGTCATTATTTGTCTATTTTTATCATCAGCCCTTTGGAGATGAAGTGTGTGAAGTGACAGGTGAACACAGCGTCCATCAGCCAAGCTCCGTTGCCGAGCAGGAAGCCAAAAGGAGCACGAGGCCAGCCGAGGTCGATTGTAAAGGAACCGAACCATCAACAGATCTTAATTTCTTCATTGCACATGCTGTGATAAGCTCACACGTGCCAGCTGTGCCCACACAACCTGTCCCGAACTTCAATGTCCACACACACGTGTCGTCTGACACTTTACCAGACCTTGATGGAGCATGTCAGGTGGAGCCACAGTGGGAGAGTCCCAAGTTTATTATGCCCTTAGCTCCTCTCAGTATCGGCTCCTCCCTAGTCTGTCGGACAAGCTGCAGTTTGGAAGGAGAGCAAACTTGTGCCAAAAGGCCTCTCAATGACAACAGTTGTGATCACACACAACCCTGCGCTCTCTCGCCAACTTCGAATGGGATTACTGAGGAAACATCTTTGGAAGGTGATGAGGTGATTCATAAAAAGGAAAATACAATAGACTCTGCTGAGAAATCTTCACCAGAGAAACAACCGGGCTTGGTTACTGCAAGAAAAACAATACTCGAGGAGATTCATGACCTCAGTAGAGAACTATCAAACTTGGCTGATTTCCCTGCAGATCATTTCGTCGTCTCAGAGGAGAGCCGTGTTGCGGTCATCACTTTAGAATTAAATGACCCATTTGTTTCCAGGGTTGCAAAACCCATCTCCATAGCCATACAGCCTGAGTTGAATCAGAAAACAGCTGAAAATATGCCACACAAAACCCACAAGTCCAGCTCAGAGAGCAAGGCACGCTCCAAAAAGGACAAATCAACTTGTCATCACTATGGTGCACAAGTTTCCAAGAAACAGGAGAATCTATCTCCCCATGTCTCGGCCCAGCAGGTCTGCAAACAGCAAGAAACTCATCCTCTTATCGAGGAAATTCACACCAGTGAGAACACTCCAGTTGCATTTGAGGACAAGGAGGCTAAACTGGTAATTGAGACCAGCGCAGCAACTGAGAAGGCTCCAAACAAGCCACACGGCAAGAAGAAAAAGAAGCATGCTCCGAATGCAACAGCAGTGAAAAGTGTAGCTGAGCCACTGGTTGAAGTAGAAAATGGAGCAAAACCAAAGACTGCAAAAGGAAGGATTGATATGTTTGAGGCCAAGCTGGGCATTAAAGCTGGGAAAGCTCAAAAGGACAGTATTAAGTCAGATGATAAAAAGTCCCAGCAACCAGAGAATAAATCTTTGCAGGGAGAACAACCCCTGCATCATTCAGATCATAAAGACCAACAGCCAAAAAAGTTCACCAGTCCTCTAAAAGATGATATCATCAAAAGACGTCGCCTATCAGAGGATAAGTTTGGAAAGATTGTCAGTGCTTTGGAGTCTAAATTACCAAAGCCAGATGTTTCTATCCAGGCAAAGGGAGAGGAGCCCAAGGCAGATACAGGGGCAACTCGTAAGAAGCCGTACAGTGAAGTGGTCAAACAAACAATCCCACCCAAGGAAGGTAAGAGATATAACATTAAACATTTTCTCTGCAAAGCACTCCTCTGTGACACATTCATAATTCCTGCTATTCTACTGCATGATGGTGTGTAAACACCTCATAATAAAAGCATATGACAATGTCTGCAGAGCCCAAGGTGGTAAAACCTATCCAGGCAGTATCAGTGAGCGGGGACCCCCAGAGTCTGTGCCTATGGTGTCAGTTCGCAGCTGTCTTCTCCAACCACATAGTCACCTGGCGCAGAGATGGCACTGTCCTGTCTGAGATCAAGAGAAGGTATTTAGATTCACTTTACAGGAGTTTTACAATGTATTTTTTTTACTTAACCCTCATCTTTACACAATGTTTATAACATTCAGAGCATTAATATAAAAGAAAAACATGTAAAGATAAAGATGAGTAATGGCATCCTTAGGAGAGAACGAAGCCATGCTACTTGTGTGTGTAACCAAAGCTTCTCTTGTTGTTGTGTGGGGTCGACTCTGGCAGTGCGTGCATGTGAGTCCATGTTTGTATCCCACTGGCTAGCACACTGCACTCAGACTGAGATAACTGTTGATAATGTCATCCCAACCCACACTCTGGTCCCCCTCCCCGCACATTAACACCATTAGCTTTGTAAGAGGAAAATGTGCTTTGCAATACTTTGCCTGCAGGGATAAAGCGGACCTATGGGTTTAAATTCTGTTTCCTTTAAAGTGGAAACTTTTCAACTCCACCCCAGTGTTTCAAAATGTTGTTATTGTTGGCGCGGCTGTTACAAAGACCACTGGAACATTTTCCATTGTCCTCAGTGCCAAGTATCTAACAACAACACAGGACACACTGCAATTTCTCTTTCACAGTTACTTTGGTTGTTTTGCCATTTCCACTACTGGGGATAGAAACTGTAAAGAACTTACAGTGATACAGTCAAGAATTACTTCATAACGATAAGTTAAAGCAAAAAAAAAAAAAAAAAAGAGACTATTTTCACGTTAAATCTACATTTTTTTTTTTTGCCCAGCAGCGATTGTGTAACCTGCACCTTCTACATAGCCTATACCTGTCTACAGCTACCTTTGCTTGCATAATACTCGAGTCGATTGACATTCGTCAAGAGGAGCAATCAACACAGTCAAATTCGAGCAGACACAATTCATATATTTGGCTTAGAAAGGATCCTGGATTGCCATAATGTATATAACCTATTGAAAAAGATTGTTGTCAGATATAGTGCCAGTAGGTTGTTGTGTAGAGATTAGTGGCTTTGTGTGGTGCATTTTGTGACTCTGGTACCTCTCTCTGAAGCGCAGGGGACGAGAGCAGAGTGTCACTGACCATCTCCAACGCTTCCCACAAAGACTTGGGCAAGTACCAGTGTCAGCTCACCAGTCTGAATGGATCAGTCTCCCTGGACTATGTGCTCACATATGAAGGTAAAAAAAAACATGATTTAATGACAACATCTAAAACATAAATGTCGTTAAAAATGTGTATCCAACACATTTCTTCTTTTTGACTATTTTACAGTGCTCAGTGAGATTGTCATCCCTCCAACTCCGAAAACTGTCATATGTAAGTTGTGATCTTTGTTACTTTCTGAGCTTTAAAAGCTTGGCTCAGTTTTGTTTGGGATTTTGACAGATAACAGATGACACATTGTCTTTCTAGCTGCCCCCGTGGAGATGGAGAGTGAGGAGGAGGATGTCCACTGCTCCAGGCTGATTTTCAAAGAGGATTTCTTAACAGACCAATGCTTTGGAGAGAACCAACCTGTCAGCATTGTCACTGAAAAGGTTCACTTCGGGGAGGGGATGCACCGGCGGGCTTTTCGGACCAAGATGCGGGCGGGTCAGATCCCTCTGTTACTGCCTGGATACCCCTGTGTGCTAAAAGTACACAATTCTATCAGCTACGGGACCAAGAACAACGATGAGCTTGTTCAGAAGAACTTTACCTTGGCTGTAGAGGTAAGAACATCACAGGACTTCCTCTGGGGAGTCCCCCATGTTGTTATTCAGTAGCCCAGAGCAGATAAATCAAACACTGGCTCTAGATATGGCCATACACGTTTTCCTGTCAGCCACTGGAGTTCTCTTACCCAGTTGGCACCACAGTCTGTTTATAAAGATGGACGACATGAAAGCTCCCCAAAAGTGAAGCCAAAACACCTCAATCGCCCCCTGGTGGCTGGCTGCAGTATTTGTCATAATCCCCACCCTCTCCATTTTCGCAGATGGGACATGGGCCAAACTAAAAACATCAAAGTACACCTCAGATAAATTTTTCCTAAAGATGATTTCTGTCATTTATGGCCGTTTTATCACACTGATGTATGTTCAAGCTTTCATTTTTCTGATAAGTTTGATTTTAATTAGTTATTTGATGCTATTAAAAGGGGGTTTGACATTATGATTGGCAGCTGTGTGTGCCAATCTGTGCGCTCACTATCAATGGCGCTGCTCGCAATTGGTTGGACAAGTCTATAGATGGGAACACAGAGATCGGTACTGTGTTGTAACTGATGTCACCAATGTAAAATGGCAGCAGCCGTATCAGGGATATTTTGGCTTCATTTTTGTACAGCAGGAGGAAGTGGCAACATGATGTCCATTTTGTCATATACAACCATTGCTTGGCACGTGGGAGAAGTTTCAGTCCTGTCACCTCACCGCTAGATGCCACTAAATCCTACACACTAGACCTTTAATAAGCATTTTTTGTGCAGAGAATTTTATGGAAATGTTTCTGAATCAAATTTTTGACGCAATGTCATAGAATTCCGATTGAAATGACTCAAAAATGCATTTTGTAGGGGGAAATGCTCAGAGAGAGCCACTAAACATAGCTTACATAACATGCAAAATGTGACACTTGGGGCCATCTGGTTTTATTTTGATATGTTAATCATCCAGTTTTGAGTTTTATTCTTTTACAAAAACAGAATAAACACAATATTTTATCAAAGATCTTATGAGATGTCCTCTGTTAATTTTGTTTGCTCTGTAGGAGTGCCAGGTCCAGAACACAGCGAGAGAGTACATCAAGGCGTACACCACTGCAGCTCAGGCTGTTGAATCCTTTGGAGAGATCCCAGAGTGAGTGACACACATGACAACCTGTAAACATAATATACAACATGACTCTCTGTTTTAATTATTTAACAATAGTCTGAAACACACACAGCTCATGTCATTTTGTTTCACACTTCCACCAGGATCATTCCCATCTACCTGGTTCACCGTCCATCCAATGACATCCCATACGCCACCCTGGAGGAGGAGCTGATCGGCGACTTTGTCAAGTATTCAGTCAAGGACGGCAAAGAGATCAACCTGATGAGACGGGACTCAGAGGCAGGGCAGAAATGTTGTGCTTTCCAGCACTGGGTGTATGATAAGACTGATGGCAACCTGCTGGTTACTGATATGCAAGGTTGGGAAAATGTGCAAATATACAAGTTTATAATCTTTGTATCTGCAAATGATTTCATTCAGAGCGCTTAAATCAGTCTGATTTTGTGATTTTCAGGGGTGGGAATGAGGCTCACTGATGTGGGAATAGCCACCTGTAAGAAAGGGTGAGTATTTTTTTTTTCTTTACACCAATAACAGATGCAAATTGTTAATACATGCAAAGTGACAAGTTATTTTATTTCTTTTTAGATATAAGGGCTTCAAAGGAAACTGTGCCACCTCCTTCATTGACCAGTTCAAAGCTCTGCACCAGTGCAACAAATACTGTGAGATCCTGGGCCTCAAGTCCCTGCAGCCCAAACCTAAAAAGCCTGCATCTGCTCCCAAACCCAAACCCCAACCCTCTGCTGCACCCAAGAAGAAAACATTTGGGCCAACAATGAAGGGCAAGTCATAATAGGAGGAGAATCTTTGGACTATGGGGATTTCATTTTTATTGAACTGGTGAGGGTTTAGTTGATTTGATTTGCTTTGCTCACGTTGGACCTTGTCTTGCAGAGTTTGGTTTGTCAAAGATGAATCAGAAGGTTTTGGGCTGCAGGTGGAAGATGACAGAGGAGACAGATGGGTTTGACTCTGGAGGGAGCCACTATTGTTGTATAGGAGTTTTTGCTACATCTCATGTTGAACATTTGAGACCAGAGATGGTCTCTGAATGAAAGTGTGACACTTTATTTCACGAGTTTTGGGTAAACTGTGACACTTGAAAATGATGACGTTTGTCGACAACGTTGAACTTTGATGTCTTAGAGAGATTGCTTTATTGATGAAGTTCAATAGTTTTTCTTTACACAACAACACTTTTTTGTTTGTTTTTTTACTTCTGTGATGTTTTCAAATTTATTACTTCATTAAATTAATGAACTTGTTAATTAATTGATTAGAGGAAATGTCTTTTAAATAGGCTGTATGATGAACCACACACAGTAGAGAACATGTATTGTTTTGAGTTCAGTATGAGTGGGTCAGTTTTGTGTGTTTGGTTTGCGAGGTGACACAGGTGTTTGATGAACATGTATTCGTTTAGTGTCATATCATTATAATGTTCATATAGGAAAAGGTACTGATTCAGGATGAGCTCACATTTTATTCTGGAAACAACAAAGTCATTTTGTAAAGCTTGTGTAAAGTATACTTTTGAATGTATTCACTGAAAAAATGTGAAGATTTATTGATTTGTCATTTTATTACCTGGTGCAAATCTTCTTCTGATTTTCTGGCATCATTTCAAGGATCCAGTCTGCGGCCTAGCTCAAACTAAGTCACTGACATGTGAAACTAAACCCGTTCAGAGCCTGTCTGCATACATATGATATCAATAACATACCAGCTGTTCAATGGCACACAGTCTCCATATAATAAGCTCCTCTGTCCTACTCTCACTGTTGCTTTTTAAATCCCTGACCCAAATTGCTGACATGGCTCTCAGGTTGAGGCTTTCGGCCAGCGTATATGCACACACTTGATCTTTGTCATTAAAGAGATGTTGCTGGTTGGAGAGGCTTTCTGGTTTATTTTTCATTAAGTTAAAAGGATAAATCAATAGTACATATTTTTCCTTTTACCTGTGGTGCTATTTATCAGTTTAGATTGTTTTGTTGTGAGTTGCTGAGTGTTGGAGATATCAGCTGTAGAGATGTCTGCCTTCTCTCCAATATAATGGAACTAGATTGCACTCAGTTTGTGGTGCTCAAAGCGCCAAAAAATGTATTTTAAAAACTCTGGCTGCTCAAAATAATCCACAGACCTTGTTGTGACCAGTTTCATGTTGGAACTGACCTGCAAACTATATCAATGCTGCATCTACTGCTAGCTCACCTAGCACCACTGAGCTAGATATCATTACAGCTCAGCCGAGGAGGACGCCATTAATGTTTGCATCTGTCACAAGCTTGAGCCTCTTGTCCATGAGTAGATGCACACTTCCTTCTGCGCGATGATATAGTGGCGGGTGTAGTTTGGTAGAAAGAAAATAGTTCCTACACGAAACTGCTCACAACAAGGTCTGTGGGTTATCTTGACAAATCAAAGTTTTTTTAATGCAACTGTTGGCACTTTGAGCACCGCAAACCGAGTGCCATCTAGTTCCATTATATTTGAGAGAAGGCAGAAACCTCTATGGACGATATCTCCAACACTCTGCAACTCACACCAAAACAATCTCAACTGATAAACAGCACTACAGGTATGAGGAAAAATATGTATTTTTTTTTTATCTTGGGGTGAGCTGTCCCTTTAAATCAACACATTTTCTGTATTGGGACCTCTGACCCACAGGTTTGAGGGATTAAGGGTATTGCATCATGATTGACACTGATGTGCAAATATCTGCTTGTCTTTGTACACGGGGCTGGGTTTGAATATGTGTATCAAATGTGAACAGTTTGTCTAATTTAGTTCATAGGAATGTGAGAAAAGTTCACTCTGTAGCAACAGACAAAAAACAAACACTTTATTTATGTCATTTGTAGGATGAAGACAGTTGTACGGTCTTAAAATGTAGTGCTACAATTGTTTAGATCAGATTACCTGTTTACATGTTGGGAAAAAGTTCGAAAGATGTCAACACAAGAAATGGCGACAGCATGAAAAAACAAATGGGCCGTCTATTTTTATGTTGTACTCACAGAGGAGAAGGTCTCCAGCAGCAAATTAGCACCTCAAACACAAAAGTAAGTGGGTCACACTCAGAAGCTCAAGATCATGTACCATATATCAACACAGTGTATCTATTTTTATCTCAGCTCCTCCTCAGTGGTGTCACATAAACACATTTCTAAGATTTGAATGAGGGAACTATTACAAATCTATGGTAAGACAATTCAGATACAGAAGCCACAATACAAACAGAGGGAGACTGACTGAGGGACATGTTGAGGCTCTTTTCACACTGTAGCTATTTAGTGTGATAATGGCGTTTGATACACAGGACACAAACACCATTGTCACACTCCACAGCTCTGGAGGACATTTACCAGAGATATTGCAGACGGAGGAATTGTTAATGCACGCTGGTGGATGGACAACCTGGTGAGATAAAGGAAACAGAAGTTTGGTGATATGAAGAGTAGTGGAGAGAGTGAAAGTGAGAACATGAAACAAAGTAGAGAGAAACAGAGTAAGCTGTGATTCATAATTATACATGTAGCACTTTATAATCTGAAATTAAACATGAATGAAGAACTTAAAAAGCCACGGAAAATGGTGACAGTGATGCTGACTAAATACACACGGCTTATCCAAAGTGTCCGAAGTCCATGTCCTTTTTTTTACTGATTGTGGGGATGGTTGCAGCTGTGCGCATTTAAAGTGTGTGAGTGTCAGGGAGCAAGAAAGTAAAAGAACACCTGTGTGACCCCCATGTCTTTCTATATAACAAACTTTTTTGCTAATTTATTTAGCACATGTAGTTGTAAATAGAGTTGGTTCTGACTGTATGTCACACTAGATTCAGTACATCTTTATTTCTTTTGCTTTTAACCATATAACATAATAATTCAGCGCTGAAAATGACACACAAATGATCAACTTTACCAATACAACTATGAGATGAAAACATTATTAAAGGATTCTGACCTATTTTCAGACAACACCCAACTCACCTCAAGTTTCTAAAGTGGATCCTCTCTCCAGGATTCATTCATTCATACCCTGCTCTCATCCTCCTGCTCCTGATCCTCCCGGCCACTCTCTCCTTTCTGCTCCTTCCCTCTCTCACCGGCGTATCTTTGTCCCCCGAGTCTTTCCAAACAGTTAAAAGTCCAGAGCTCCAGGTTCATGAGGTGATATGTGGTGCTTTTGGGTTTGATGCTGTCCCGTTCCAAGTCTTTATGTAGACAGAGCAGGCTTTGGACAAACAGCCAGTTCCACATTAGTGATAAGCTACAGGGGAAGTATTGATCGACCCTGACCAGAGGTAGAGGGTGAGGGTTGGAGGAGGGGGAGACCAAAAAACTGCCCCGGTGAGGCAACAGGGCCTTAATAGCAAGGTTTCACTGGAAGTCACCGTGAGCTGAATGAAACACACTTAGGTGAACACAAACTGGAAAATCTACCTAATATGATATGGAGTTTGGTGGAGATGAAGGCCCAAAACGTTAGCAGACTATACAGCCTTACTTTAGAGGAGTTAAATGAGATACTTATAAAGTAAAAGCAAGTCAAAGAGTCAAGTCATGTGTTTGTGACCGCTATGTCTTAAAGAGAATGTCAAGGAAAACAGATTTTTTTTTTCCTTCAATGATTACAATACTTCACTTTAGAAAACTCTACAGAGTGAATGTCCAAATTCTTAGTAGTTAATAGTTAATGGGTAGAAAATAGTTAATGGATACACTATAAGTAGAGGTATGTCCCCAAGGATCAGTTTCTTTAAAAACCTGTCACCTAGAGCAGATAATGAACTAGCATCCCTTTAAATGGAGGTTTGATTCACTTTGCTGAGTTTCACCCCCTGAAGCCCTAACATTTAATCAGTGATTCCCAACCAGTGGTATTTGTACTTCTGCAGTGTCAGGGGGTGCATGGATTGGTTGTGGAGAAACTTGCTAATCTGAAAAATAGCTGACATCATCAAAATCATAGATCATTTGTATATCAGTTAGTAACCCCTTGTTAAGTTGAATTTTGGGGAGAAAAAATATTTTTCTTGCATGCCTCCATGGTGAACGAAAAATCTGAAAACAGAGAAAATTCTTGATGAATTGAAATAGTGGGTGGCCCAATTAAGAGCAGCATAACTATATGAAAACATCTGTTTACAAACTGTCACACAACTCCTGCAGGCTAATCCAAGTCTCATTTATCCAGTCAAGACTGTTTTAAATAGCGAAATTTTAGTGAAATGCATGAGTTTGGGAAGTACTGAGAATACGACTGGATAAATGGGGCTTGGATTATACTGCACGAGTTGTGTGAGAGCTTGTAAACAGATGTTATGATATAATTTTGCTGTTGTTAAACGTGGACCCCTATGAGTTCCATTCATCTGGAATTTTCTCAATTTCTGGATTCTTCTTTCACTGTGGAGGCATGCAAGAAAAACAAAGGTTTCTTCACAAATTGGGCATAACACAGGGTGAGTAATATATATATATATAAAGAGTCGTTTGGGGGAGGAAGTGCTCATTTAATATACAACAAATGGCATTTTCAGTATTGTAGCATCTGTAAAAGTTGCTTTACAAAAGTAGCCGTCATAAAAAATACTATTAAGTCATTTCCAGTTGAACTTTAAGTATATGTCCACTTGATTTGACAATACAATTTAATGATATTTGTGGTCCCCTTTTAACTTTTGAAGAAAAAGTATGTGGAAAAAAAAGATTCAAAACCACTTCTTTAGTCTCCAGTGCTTCCTTACATCTCATAAAATGAGGGGTGAGTAATCGATAAACAAATGGTCATTTTGTGGGTAAAGTATTCCCCTAAAATCAGATATTGTACAGGTTTGTCCATATGATCCTTGGCAAAGGAACATTAGAGTTGAAAACATTAATCATTAGAATGTTTTCAAGTTACAATTATCCACCTTTTGGCCAACTTATTGCTTAACTTCCCAGCAGGGTTTCATTAAGGTCAGTGTTGTGACGTAACATAGAAACAGAGGCCGGTGAGTACGAGCCTGTCTGATCATTTTTCAGAAGACCAAACAAGTGTGTTTGTGTTTTCTTATGATTTACTCCATGGACAATTATGTTAAAGATTTATTCTCATTTGCTCTTTGTGACATTGTTTTTTAACAGGTGAATGTTTCAGCAGGTGGATCTAAAGAAGAGTTGGCTCTCGGCTTGTTTGTGACCAGATCCAGGGTAGCAGGGCTTGATAAAATGTCCCCGCACAGGCAGGGTGGCTTTTATTTGCTTGTCCTTGGAGCTGATAACTCCTAGATTGCCTGTGTGAATGAACTGAGGTCCCTTCACCACACCACGTGTGCACACACAAGCACACCGAAAAAAAGAGAAAGACAGGAAGAGTTGTAAGTCTCATTAATTTCTCAAGACAGGTGATTTTGTCAAACAGTCTCCCCTGGCAGCAGCAGCACCTGTCCATGATGGAGTATAACTTCTTTTTGAACTTTGTGACCCACTGTGAAAGAAATATGTTGGAGAGAGTTAAAATAAAACTTAGACTTCAAGCTACACAGCTTAAAGGATCATCCTGCTATTTCTGTACATTTAAAACCAGAAATTATTTAAGAAGAACTTTTAGTTTAGTACAATACAGTAACATAAAAGATTTGAGTACACCAGACACAAAATAAATGTGCCACATGACCCTAATCTGACAGGAAAGTAATAATTCTATTACTTTTTTTTTTAATATTTAATTCTGTCAGATGAACATGAAAACACTGACTACACATTTTAACATTTTTACTATAATTATTTCATTGAATTATAAAAATGTGTTGTGGTGAGTTTAAGTTTCTCAATTGCAAGAACAAGGCAAAGAGATAAACTCTGAACCAGGAAGTGCTCTGTAATTTACCACAGCACAACTTTATGTGAGACACTATAATATCCACAGAAGCGGGAGGTCACTAACTGTGTCTACGACTCAACTCATTGTGCAAAATATCTTTTACCACATTATTAAGTGTACTCTATTAGAACCATTGTGACATACAGAAACATTAATCACTGTGTAATGGGTAACGTGAGTGATTTAGAACACATTTAAACAGTTTTCTTTGGCTGATGGCCTTAAATACAGTCTCACAGCATGTTGGGAAACTCCACTTATTTAACCCTAGCACACTACAATATATTAAGTATACAATATACAACTAATTAGGTGAAATCAGCTTAATAAATTTTAGTCAAATTAACTCAAAACTCAAAAATTCTTAACATAAGAAAATTATGTCAAGCTCACAAGGGAAGTGTGTTTGTGTCATTTTGACAATACAAGGCATTGGTGTAGACTCTACATTAAAATTTTGTGTCATGGATGGATAAGGGCTTACAGTGTGCTTATACATAGCCTTTTTTCAATCGTGTTGGGTAGGATTGTCTAAAACAATGCTTCCTAATTTACAAGATATTCATGTTTTATTTATTGTAAAACTTAAAAGCCTTGTCCTAATAAAACACCCAGTTCCTTTTACTAGCCCAGCATGGCTACACATTTTGACAAATAAAGGCCTGTCTCAATTACGTAGATGCCTGGACTGGTTGCCTGCTGGCTACCTCAAATCATGTGTCCATTCCTTGATTACCCTAGAAGTTATTCATATTTCTTTAGTCCGTAAGGGTCCTCAGATCAAAAGAACTAAAAGGGTTTTAAATAAAAATTAATCCAAGTTGTGAGTATTGTTTTAACAGGATAAAGTGGTGTTGTGTCAGTATGCCGAGTGCTGTAATCCTCGAGTGTCGTAACTCTCTCGCTCTGAAGTGCTGTCTGTCAGAGCGAGATCAAATAAATGATTCATAATTGACATATTATCTGAAGCCTAAGTTCTATACAACTACTATTCATAGCCTGCTGGTTTAAATAAACAGTTTGATCATATTTCCCAATCTCTGCTGAGCAACAGTTTTATGTGCAAGAAATTAAAGGCTTGTCCAAAACTGAGTTGATTTCAGGGCTGTGATTTGAAGTTTTATGGTAATTTTTTTTAAAGGAGTTTTATGCAACATTCAGAGCTTTGATTCAGAGTCTGGGATGGAATTGTCTAAACATGGCTCTCGACATGGAGGTGGCTGATCCAGCAGCTAACAATGGTTCTAATAGCATGAACAATGTTAACAACAGTAACAGTGCTGACAGAGCAAATGATGTTAACTTTGGAGGGAATTGGAGGGTGGGTGTTGTGCTTATGCAACAACAACTGTTCCACTAATGTGAGTTGGGATGGCGTTATCAGCGGAAACTGCTGTATGAGCAAAGTGCAGTGGTGACGATTAGCTAGCTGGTGGAATACATGCGGTCTGACTGGCTCCGAGAACAAAGAACGGAGAAGCTCCGATAATAACACACACAGATGGAGCATAACTTCATTCTCTGCTCAGGACACCATTACTCCACTATAGCTTGACATAGCAAATAGTTGTTTGCTGCTATATTAATGCTCTGGGTGTTGTGTACAGCTCTTTTAACTTTTGCTAGACACTAGTAACTACAGAGGCCAAATAAATGGTTTAAAAAGAACAATAATTTTCCCTGAAATGTAGTGGTGTAAAACTAGAATGCAATAGATTTACTCAAGTAAAGAACTTTGAGTTGTTCTTAAACAGAGACACTACTAAGTTTACTTTTTAACCAGCACAAAGGCTAACACATAAGACACACATTAGAAGAACTGTGGAATTAGTTTTCAGTTAATTTTGGGTTAATATTCAGAAGAAATTATAAGTTTAACGTTCAGTAAAGTGTCATACACATCATATATTTTCATGGCTCTTCTATGTTTCTCCTTCTGGCACAGTATAAGCAAAGTTAGAGTCCAGTTACATCAACTCAAACAACACACACTGAGAAGTTTCATTTTTATTTGACTGAAGTTAAATGAACCACAAAGAGTTGCAGAGAGTGGTGGAATCTTTAACAAAAGTGATATTTCCCGTTGTTCATTAAAAACAGGACTAATCTTTACTGAGTCAGTTTGAGAGGTGGGATCACAGGAGGGAAGAAACACACGGGAGGAAAAAAAAAGGCAAAGAAAAGGGACAAAGGGAAGACAGGAAATAGAGAATACTAAAAGGATGTGAAGTCTCTGCTTCACCTCTGTCAACTTTTTCTACCTTAGCAGCAGCTCAGATTTACAGACTATTTATATTGCACCGGGTAAGTGCTCTGAATGGAAAAAAAAAAAGAATCACATTCAAGTTAATGACAAAAGACATACAACAGGCGACGTGACCTCAGAGTGATCTATAAAGTGCCCTTTAGGTTCAATGGTGTTAGAAAAAGGAGAGAGAAACAAAAAACATAAAAAAGAAAAAAACATTTTTCTTTGTAAGAAACGTGCTGCTTTATATTCAGTGGCAATCACAGCTTTTCTCTCAAACACCCGCGCACGCACACAGCTTCATTTTAGTGTTGTTGATCAGTAATACTTCTGTTAAAGTCATACATATATTTATATATCATGAAAGAACTTAAAATGTTTTTTTTTCCAAGAACAATTTACAGCATTATGAACAGCAACAGGCATGAGAATATTAATATAATCATGACGCAAACATCTCAGAGAAACTATCCCCAAGTTTTAGTTTTCCCTTCTCGACCTCGAGACCGGTTACATGTCCAAATTACTACGATGTAGTCAAAGCAAACACAAGATACAGTTTCATGCTGCTTCCATAGCACTACAATAAAAACCATTTTTATTCAACACATTTGCTATCACCATAACAAATGATATGGATTAATTATTTCCCAGACTAGCCAGATTAACACTTCACACATCATGTCATATAGAATTGTCAAAATAGTAAACAACATTGTTTATCAGTACAAATACGTTGAGAGTATTTTCCTGCAAGAATTATACCAATGATTTAAGAACAAAACAAAAAAACAAATCTGTTCCATGGTGACAAAAACTATAAAAAAAAAATCATCTGTGGGGATTATTTTGTATCCCCCATTCTTGAATCCTTACCAGTGGCTAAAAAAAGGAAAACATTATTCTACAAAAAGGCTGCAGCGGCGATTTCTGATCACACAACATATAGAGAAGGCTCTACGGAGGGGTGTGGCCGATTTCCTGAAATGTGATTGGCTAGCATTCCTAAGGTAATCTGGTGTTGGTCTAAGGATTTGAGAGAGTTGTGATCATAGTGCCATTGCAGTTTCTTAGAGAAATAGTGCATGTAGGAGCCAGATTAAGGCCATGCTAAGTCCCCTCCACTGAAGGGTGCTTGAATACTGTGCTATAGTGTAAATAAAGGAGCTATTGAAATGCATTAGTGTTTTCCAGCACTGTAGATTTTTCACAGGACGAGGGTAGAGGGGAAAGAAACGGCAGATCAGGAGCCAGCTCATTCATTGCTCATGCCTGTGGTTAATAGATTTCAGCATTCAACAGTGCGACTCTCCCGTTCTTCCCCCAGCACCTTTAAGGAGTGACCTACCCACTCTGAAAAGATTTAAAGACGTAGGCATATTGGCTCGACAAATCGCTGTACAGTCTCAAACCACCTGTGCTGTGGAGATGGCTCACAGTCAGGCATTACAGTACAACATGCTCACACAGAACTGCTACAGCAGCTGGTTTGACATCCCTGTGGCTTTTAATTTTATTTATTTTTTGTATTTGTTGGTTGGTTGGATTCAGTTGGAGGGTGCCGTTTTAGTCGACCCCCTCGAAGCCCTGCGCGTTCTCCACAGCCATGAGGAGTTTCTCTCTCAGGTCTTCAAATGAGTCGTAAGTGGGCAGATCCAGTCGGTTGAAACTGGGGAGAAAAACAATTGATTTGACTGACAAAATCACAGAAAGTCAACACAGAAATGCAAAAATAAAACTTCAAAGCACTTTGAAGACTCCTCTGCTAGCATGGCTCCATGGATGGTAATGTCGGTCTGCTGGACGATCAGTCCACTTTGGTCCAGACTGAAGTATGTCAACAACTACTGAATAGAGTGCCATGAAATTTGGTCCAGACATT
Source organism: Epinephelus fuscoguttatus (assembly GCF_011397635.1). Classification (NCBI taxonomy): domain Eukaryota; kingdom Metazoa; phylum Chordata; class Actinopteri; order Perciformes; family Serranidae; genus Epinephelus; species Epinephelus fuscoguttatus. The sequence continues at coordinate 14,560,681 of NC_064769.1, forward strand.
CATGATTTTCAGACAATGTATCTAACAGATTTTGGCTATCCCATCTTTTCCAGTAGCACACCATGGGGTTCAAATTGTACACTGTGTCAACATCTATTGGATGGATTGCCATAAATTTGGTACAGACATTCTTGTTCCCCTCAGGATGAAGTGTAACAACTCACTAATGGTGATCCCCTTACTCTTTCTGTAGAGCCTTCAACATGTCAAAGTTTTATTTATCCAAATTTTTGTTTATGACTAAATAATAATGACTGCTGGAAAGTTGAATGGTGTGTCTCCACTTTTTCCTACTGTATAAATAATAAGCCAAAAAAATCCCAGATATGGTCGCTGCCATCTTGCCCTGGTGACAACATTTGGAGCCAGAGTCTGACTCAAGTTCCCGCCCACAATGACAGAAACCATCTTTGGGGAAAATGTATTTAATGTGTATTTCGATTTTTTGTTTGTTTGGCCAATATCCCATTTGCGATCATGGAGGGGGCGAGGTTCATTAACTGCATTGCAGCCAGCCACCAGGGGTGATCAAGATGTTTTGGCTTCCCTTGTGAGGAGCTGTTATGTCATCTTTATTAATCAGTCTACCCTAAATACCTGTGAAACTAATGACAATCCCATCAGCCTCCACTGTACTCTGTGTTTAGTCCCATTTAGCAAACACCAGCATGCTAACATACAAATTAAGATGAAGAACATGGTTAACATTACACCTGCTAAACATCAGCTTATTAACATTATTACTGTAAGCATGTTAGCATGCTGATATCAGCATTTCACTCAATGCATCGCTGTAACTAAGTACAGCTTCAAAGCTGTTAGCATGGCTGTAGACCCTTAGAGTTGTGTTTCTCTGAATGCAAGTGTGTGTGTGTGTGTGTGTGTGTGTGTGTGTAGTAGTGACATACCATGTGTGAGCTCTTGGCAACTTATCTGGTGTTCCCCACTGCTCAATTGTGAACAGCTGAGGTCCATTAGAACCTGGCACATGACAAAATACAATTATTATTATGACACAGCTGTGATACAGAAACACTCATACACCACAAATCTAACCACTAAACAGATTCACTCATGTTCACAGAAAGAAGAGGAAGGAGAACATTTACTTCATTTTACGCATATTATTTAAAATATATTTTATTTTCAGTGACTTTATCTTTTAAAGCCTCATGCAGAATTCTACAGTATACTGATGCTGTATAGACAAGAAAGCTCAAACTACACTTCGATTAAGGCGTAAATATTGTGTATGGATCGTGTATATTGAACATTATAGCAGTCAAAGTCCTTCCTCATCTGTTTTACACATTTATCTACCTGTGTGTGTACAGTGATAGTAATTCAATTCTTGGAACTGCAGCTGTTGACTCATCTTTTCTCAGAAAACTATTTTTGAGTCACTGGCTGTTACATAAAGCTCAGGTCCTGTAGGTTAAGCATAAAGTACATGATTCTGAAGAACTGGTGCTGTTACACAAGCAGGAAATAAAGGAAAGCTAAGATTATCCGGCAAGGTAACGTACCATAAAGCTCGGCAAAGCCATTCATGGGCACTCGAGACGTTCCAGTAACAAACTGGAGGAGACGGATCCTCTTTTCAGCATCCATCAACAGGACGACCTGACGACAGAGGAAAGATAAAATCTCTCTGTGACAAACAGCTGATTTACTAAATAGTTGACAGAATTCATTTATCAAACAACAATCACAACCTCAGTTATTTATGATACTTTCTGATTTCTACAACTACAACAGAAAAGGATGATGAAATCATTCAAAGCAGAAAAGATTTTGTTGACAGTTTTGCAATCTGGTTTGTGTGTGTGGAAGAAACCTTTTAATCATAAGGGGGGAAAAAAACAGCACAAATTCAAACAGAAGCTGTTTGAGCCAGTTCACTTAATCAGATGACATGACACTGTTGTCTGTGTGCGTGGTATACACACACACAGACACACACACACAAATTATGGCTTGTGTGTGTTGTTTGCTGTCTGAGTGTGTTAAAGCTCCGAGTCAAGACAGATGATAACCAGGGCAGCTACTACTTTACGCTCTTTCATCAGAGCAAACAAGCCTGTTCTTCCAAACAGACTTTGATCTTCAAAAGCGAGGCCAGTAAACCTGTCGCAGGCCGGACAGAGGAAGGATGACTGGAACCAATTTTGATTAAGAAATACCCAATGTCTGTGGCATCATGTGGCTGATGGTGTACACCGGGCCTATTCAACTGGCAGCAAGCAGGCCAACTCCTGCCAATCAGTACTGTTTACAAAATACGTAAAATTCAAAACCACAAGACGCAAAAAAAAAACATGCAAATAACAGATATTTTGCCACAATACCAGCGAGGACTCTAGTGCAGCTGGCGTAACTGCCTCTAAACCCCAAAACCCACCACAGAGTTTGAAAATCATGTTTTCTTTGAAAAACAACTACAAAATTACACCATATATCACAGTTAGACCATGTAACACAGAAATTATTGTTGGATTTTCACATTTCTGTCTGTCTTTAAATGCATCATGTGTGATAAACAGATTCCATCAGGAAACTGAACCAAATCTAGTCTTAACATAGTGACATTTCATCAAAATAATTTTTTTCAAGATGTCTCATTTAAAATTTCGATGAAGTCATGCTATTTGAACTAACCAGATCTTGTAAAGTAACATAAAATTCTGCGCTCCTCAGCGCAAATGGGAAGCCATGAATGACTTGGCTGAGACCAGCAGTCATATGACAAAAATTTAGAGAAACATCGACTGAATTGCAGACTGTTTAGAGAGAGGAGAAACAGGAGAGGTTCTGAGAGGACGGTGTAAAAATGTAAATGTTAAATACAAAGCAGACGTGTTAAAGTTTTGAAAATGTGTTGGTATGTTGTGTCAAATGTACATACATAATGAGATAATAGTTCAGGGAAATATTTGGTCCCTAGGCCCCTTGCTTTCTGAAAATGTGGCCCTCTAAACAATAGAATTAAATAGCCCTGATTTACACAGTACATGTCTGTGTATGGATGTATCACAGACGTACCTTCCAGAACCACTGTATTACAGGATGGTTGGGACAGTAGCCGTTCTTGTAAACAGTGTGTTGTCTCCAGTCATTAACGTCGACGTCACCCAGACCACACATGAGCAGCTACACAGAGATGAAGGGCGAGGGAGAAAGAGAGCGTTTACAACCACTTTCTGATAAGTTAAAATGCTAAATGTCACATTACACAAAAGCATAATGTATACTGATATGACAACAGAAGTAGGGAAATGATTAAATAAAGAATTTAGCTTTATTTTACAGCACAAAGTAAGTGATATAAACATAAGTATAAGACAACAAACAGCATAGACTGCGGGAGAGGTAACAACCCTAAGGGGCTCATAGTGAAACCTCCCCTCTATGATTTACAATTCATTCTAATTCTATGGATATATGTCACTCTAAAAAAAGGAAAAAACAAACAAACAAACAAACAAAAATAAAAACAAGTTAGTAAGAATTCATACTGTACCTCCAATTCGTTTTCATCAAAGATCTTGATCAGATCTATGAGAATGAGCTCAGTGAAGCCCTGGAAATTAAACAAAAAGGGAATTAAAACATAAACCTAAAGAAAGATCGACTCACTTACTCTAATGACAAACCCTCCCACTAAATAACTGAGATGTTAATAATTAAAATAATATTAATTTTCACAGCAAAAAACATTTAAGGAAGAGGTTTAAGTTTAGCCACAGAGGGCCTCAGTGACGCCAACCCAAAGTCTGTGGTCACATCGCCCCCAAGTGGCGACTGTATTATTGCACATAAATACCTCCAGAAAGGCGTTCATCTGCTTCTGGACCCGATTGACAAACCTCCACTGGATGACCAGGCTGTAAGAGGGAAGATTAGTGACACTTAGGTTCGTGTTTGATAATATCGCTTTGCGGTTATCATTGCTAAAAGCCTGTATCTATTCATCTGAAGCCACCGGATGAACAAAGAGGAAGATGATTTGTAACGTTCTTACTCAATGTATTCCTTCTTGTTCTCGTTGGTGACCACCATGTCTGAGCCGCTGGGCTTCAGGTCAACCTGGTACGTCTGAGAGAGAGAGAGAGAGAGAAAAAAAACAACAACAAGAAACGTAAAGGCTCAGACACCCCAGATACCAAACTATGTTACTGCATTTCTTGGTGGTGACTGATTTTGGGCTTACACACCTGTCCAAAGTTGTCCTCATCAATACAGAACCTCAGGTCCAGCTCAGTGGGATCATTCTCCAGGATCCACTTCAGAGAGTTGTAGTATTCACTGTCCTGCAGGAATGCAATACAGCATATACAAGATTACACACAAAGAAAATCGTCAAAGTCAAACAATCAAATGCGGGCTGAGTGATATGAGATTTTTGATATATAATCATCAGTAATGTGGATATAATGACTAAGTGGGTAAAGGCAAATAATAATACATCAGAAATTTGTATCACTTCACTGTAATGCAGCCTTTAAAACCAGGAAAAGACACAATATTATAATGTAAAAGAATCTAAGATGATAGCTTGTCTAATAGCTTGTCATCAAACCGTTGTTGACTGCTTGAGTACTGATTGTTAAAACAATTCAAATTAAGCTGCAAATTCAAAGCACATTTACTAAATACATATTTCATTCTATTTGACAAATTTTGTGGCCCAGAACTGCAGACTTCTTGAATCATTAATCAGTTCATTATTAAGTAGCTATGAGATCTTACCACTGACTCCATGTCTTTAAGGGAGATCTGTTTTCCCAGCATCATCTTGTAGAAGGGTCTGATGAAAAAACCTGCAAAAGCAGAAAACACCACAGCGCTGTCACAGTATGTGGGTGGAAAGCGAGCTTAAAACATAAATGAAAATGTTGCTCAAGTGTTCCGACGCCTAAAAATACACATAACATACACATTTATTTCAGTATATTCTAACATCAAAGACAGGATCCAACATCAAGCAGCTCACCATCCAGTAGTTTTCCATGAAACACGGCCATTCCTGCCACACGTCCGATGAACTTGAAATAGGAGAGGTGATCCTCGTTGCACAGGCCGGAGTTGGGATTGATTTGGAGAGTGTAGTTGTCCCTGCAGACACACAAGGAGAGCACAGAGGAAGAAAGTCATTTCCAGGTTATTTAGTTATGCTTGGAGCAGTCAGTATAGTGCTCAGTGGGTTTATTCCTCTGTGTCTCTTTTATCACGAAAACCTAAAGAGAGGTAAATAAACATCATCTCTGGACTGGCATATATTTTTTTTAATGATATACACAGTGCTTTATAGACTCAACTGTACTTGGACTCTGCTGCTCCTCCTGCAAAGTCTGGTGATCTGTTTAAAAATCCTCTATAATGTTGATCAACTACTACTTCCTGTTGAGAGCATGTTATATTTTTCACTCCTTACCATAACAACCAAGCCCCACAAGATGCTTTACACAGATGCTGCCACAGATTTGAAGCATCTTAAGTCCTCAATTTGTGAAACATTGTTCAAATTTGACATCATAGCCTTTTTTTTTTCTAAAACTGTGGTGTAACCTAAAAAGCAGGAGCAAACACACAAGTGGAGAAGAAGAAATTCAAGGTGGTTGCTAAGCATCGGCTCTTCATTAAATTGCAGCTGCACAACGATGTTAAAACTAAATAATTAAAAGTTGCTGTGATGAATAATCACAACGTGGTTTCATTTTAAAAGTTTAAAGTTTTAATCACACTCTAATTTTTTTTTAATCAAGCAAAGTTTATAAAGTTAATTTTTAAATATCCTTGCCTTTTCAGCAGCTCAATTTGTTTTATTTATGTTTTGTTACCTTTGCCCTACGTGACACAAATGAGGGAGAATCAACAGAGTGATCGTCTATTGATGACGGTGCCAAGAAAAGGAACAAAACTTACGTCACTTTAATTATCTTAGCGTTTGCTGTATGTGGGAAACGTTTGTTCCAGGATGGCTTTTTCAATGAGAGGAAAAGTTAATCAGAGTAAAAGGAAACTTTAACAAGTCTCAAAGGGAAACAATACGGCAGCTCTGCCCCTTACTCCACTCTTTGGAAAAAGCTAATTAAAAATATGAGTAGAGAAAGATTTTTCCATGGCTGGAAATGTGCAGCATGGTTATTTTACTACATCAGCTTTGCTTAAAACTATGATGTGTGTCATATCCTTTTGAATGCCTCTCTCTTCAGTTCACAGAAACAAGCAGACACTTACGTGGCAGAGTATTCGAACAGGCCGTAGTAAGGATTGAACATCTCCTTCGATAAGAGGAAGAACCACTCTCTGGCCACACCGCCGTAGTCCAATCCCTTCTCTGACTCAAACTCGATCCACAGCCGTGCCTTCAGAACATCAGGCCTTTTAAGGGACATGATTCGACGATACGACTCCTCGAAGATGTTATTCCTGTGTAACTTCATCTCAAACCGGTTGGGGATGTCAGCCTGGAATCATATGGAGAGAACTTACTTTATTGCAAATAAGAAAACATACTGTATTAAAGAAGCAGTGTGTAGGATTTTGTGGCATCTAGTGGTGAAGACTGCATATTGCACGCAACTGAAACGTCTCCCATGTGCCAAGTGCAAACGTCTGGTTGGGATTCCCTCAGTGTTTATCGTGTTTATCTGAATTACCGGCAAGGGCCTCCTCCTCTTCAGAACAAATGGTGATTTAAACCAGTAAAAATACGGAATAAAGCAGTTTAACATTACATATCAGTGTTTTTCTGACGCCACTTGTCGCAGAGGGGCTGCTAACGTCACTGGCCGACACAAAAACGAAAGGCAGACTCCAAAGATGAGGACCTGCTCCCTATGTGGATATAAACGGCTCATTCTAATGTAACAAAAGCACAACAATTCTTATTTTCAGGTGATCATTCACTAAAGCAAACATACTTATTATATTAAACTCCATTTCTGCCCCCTGAATCCTTCACAGGTAAAATTAAATTAGGGGTAAGGTAAGGTGGAGGTATGTGACCTTGGTCCAAAGGCAATCAAATGACTCGGATGTATCAAAGATGATCACGAAGAGTAACTGCTGCTAAAGATGCTCCTACAAATCTCACAAAAAGTGTGAATAAAATGTTACATTTTATGGTGTCATTAGACTTGTGTAACATTATTTTCACTTTCTCATTATTTTTATGTAAATTACTGAACAAAGGTTGTAAAAGACAGATTGCAGAATTAATTTTATAACAGCCAAAATCGCACAAAAAATCCAGGGGGTTGATTATTTTCCAGGCGGATTGGAAGCCAATTGAAATAGTTACTACAACTGAAAATTAAAATGCATCTGTTTCCTCTCTGAAACCTGCAGTGTCGATATTAGCCTCAGCGTGTTCATCCTGCTTAATGACCTCAAACATTCTGTAGCACAAGACTGAACGCCAAAGTCAGTGCAGATTAATCTCATTTCAATTATTATTGTTACTGTTCACCCAAGATTAGATCCCAGCATTAAAAAAGAACAGTTACATTCAATTCTGCACTCCACCTACTAAGTGTTAATTACAAAGAAATGTCAAATGATTGCGATGAATATTTAACATGTGACAGAAATATCAAACTCAGTCATGTGGTGTCAGATCAGTGTGAAGAAAGTTGAATAAGTGTGCAATCAGGCATAATCAGAATAAAAACAAATTCGACAAGAAGCAGTGAGGGTTTAGACCAAATTTAACTTCGCCCTGGTGTTGTTATGCAACACTTCCCCATCAAGAAACTCAGGACAGATCTGTATTTTAAAAACCACTTCTTCTTACCGGTTTCTTCAACTTCTTCCTGAAGTAGTCGTATTTCTGCTTAAATTCTCTGGAATAGGGAACGGCCTGCACAAACAAAGAAGGTGGTCAAAAACTGATCAGTGTCCTCATAAACATCTGGTTTGTGATGTGAATATTTTAACAGTAAAACTAAATGTGCTCCCATTAATTGTTAAAACACACAAAGTGTAACTTTCTCCCTGTAACGAGGGAGAACAATATCTGAAGTGGTACACAGAGTGACACAAAGGTGTTGGCATGTTAAGTGACAACCACAGTGACAAAGCGATTTATCTTTGTTGTACACTGAGGCTGAAGATACAGTGTGACAGATAGAACCACAATGTTAAACTCGAAGAACTTGTTGTCATCCGTATAGCAGCACTGCTGCAGCAGAGACTCTGAAGAAGTGGGGCAGAAAGAGGAAGCTACTCACAGGTCCTGTGATAGCCGGACTCTGCAGACGAGGGTCCTCCCACTGCGTGTTTTTTGTATCTGGATGGAACAAGTAACACAAACACCAAGACTTTAGTAAAATCTAGTGCAGAAATGATTAGTCAGTTAATCAGCAAGTCATTTGACTGAAAATAAACCAACACTCTTAATAACTGATTTATTATCTTATTTATTAAAGGTACAATTCACCCACAAATCAAAAATACATAGTTTTCCTCTTTCCTGTTGCATTATTTATCAGTCTAGATTGGTTTGTTGTGAGCAGGTTCATGTAGGATTTTTTTTTTCCTACTAAACTACACCCATTTTCCGTGCCACTTTCTGTGTGGTGACATAGTTGGTGGGTGTAGTTTGGTACAAAGAAAATAGTTCCTACATGAAACTGTTCACAAAAAGAGACAATGCTGTTGAGTTTGAAAAGAGACATTGCTGTTGAGTTTTTCAAATTAATTTTTTTGGCACTTTGAGCACCGCAAGCCGAATGCCATCTAGTTCCATTATTTCGGAGAGAAGGCAGACATTTTAACGGCCGACATCTCACACAACAACTCATACAAAAACAAGCTAGATTGATAAACAGCTCTACAGGTAAGAAGAAAGATAAAAAAAAAAAAGAATTCTTTTTAGATTTTTTGATGAACTGTCCCTTTAAGCAAAAGCCTGAAACATAAACTGAATGTCTGAATTTTGGACTCTTAAGGCTTATTTATACTCCCTTACAGCTGAAAATAGACATGTGTGTTTCAAACGCCGTCAATATCACTGCCCTCATACTTCCATACGTCCTTTATGATGGCATAGGTACAGCCAATACATGTCAGTAGGGGGCAGAGTCAGAAGTTCCACACAATAACAAACGAGGCAACAGTGAGGAGGCCGTATTAATGAAGCCTACCTTTTAACAGAGGCAGATGGCGGTGGTTTATGAGGCCATTAAATACATCTTGACGTGAATGTAGAATTCTTTTCATTATATTACTGATAACCATTTTGCTTCGGTTTTTTTTTTAACAATGTCGTCATCAAGTCTTATGGTGTTATCTCACTTAAACTGCGCCAGACTGCCCCTACGATCTCTAGTGGTCCTAATTCGTTTAACTGTATCCGTAAGCTTTCAGAAAACATGAAAAAATATGGACGAAATAAAAGCGGAGTACGGACAGAAGGCTCCATATTTTGGGGGGCTTTTTGCCTTTATTTGATAGGACAACTGTAGTGTGATGGGGCAAAGAGGGAGGGAATGACATGTAGCAAGGGGCTGTAGCTTGGAATCAAACCCATGGTCGCTGCAGTGAGGACACAGCCTTTGTACATGGGACGCCTGCTTTACTAAGTGAGCGAGTGTGTGCCCCTCCATCTCTGTACGAACGTGAGTCGGACAATACAAGTTACTTGAAGAGATCACCTTTGGCTCTGGGATGTGTTAAGGGCTAATTAACAGATAAATCAGTACTGAAAATATTTGTAAACTGCTGACACCCTTCAGCTCTTATAAACATACATCTTTCAGTTAAAAAGACTCTGCGCAACATCAGGCCACCATACAATAAATCTTAAACAGCATGATCTGTCCACTGACTTTCTGCTGTAATGGATGAGGTGCTCTGCCGTCCCTGACACTGAAAAATCTGCGGCTGCACTGCAATGACTACACACTATAAAAAATAACTTAAAAGGAAGGCAGATTAAAAAGACACACACAACCAAATACAAGCATGAAAGAGACAGAAAGATGAAGTCTCCTTACTGTGGTCAATGTAGAAGGTGCGTCCGTCTGAGTGAACTCGCTCCTCCCATCCAGGCTACAAAATAAGGGCAAAGAAAGAGAAGAAGAGTCAGAAAAAGCAAAGTCACAATTAGAGAGTAGTATAAAAACAGGCCACGCTCAAATAGTAATTTAAATCCATCCACTTTTATTTCCTTTTTAATTTATATTTGATTGAACTTGACTGACCATTAAAAGATCCAAACACTGAGTGCAAGCTCAATCAAACACCATCAAAGGAACTGAAAGGATTTTCTCTCCTATTTGAGTCGAGGTCTGAGACGTCAGCAAGGCAGGGATACGACCACAACATAAAAGGTTAATCACCACTACTAGTTCAAACCAGTACACCACCACTGACACAGTGACCACCCAAAACAGTGTCACAGGCCACACACACACACACCCACACACACACACTCGTACGGCACCAGCAGTCAGGCAATTAAAAGAATTACAGTAGATTGAGAGTAAAGGGGAAGGGAAAGGGACAGAGTCTGACAATGTGTCAAACGTGTGTGTGTGTGTGTGTTTATGTATGCTGCTACTGCACGAGTGAAGAGACCACACTGAAAAGCTGATAACACATGCAGCATACAGCAGGTTCCTTCCTCTAACAAACATGTACAGGTCCTTTTGTTTCTCTCCCTCCCTTTGCCCCCCTTTTTTCAACCCTGCTATCCTCCCCCTATCTTCCTTCCCTCTCTAACAAAGGCCCAGTGCAGCTCGCCTCGTTCCACTTTCCCCGACTCGTCTATTTGTGCCTCAGACACTGTTACAGGTACACAGACATGGGGCAAGTCTGAGAGATCCCAGGAGAATGGTGGGGAGCTCCAAATGTTAATCGTAGAAGGGGTGGTGCAGGGGGGAAGGGTGGGGGCACAGAGAGAGGAAGTGGGGCAAAAAATACTGATGAAATGAGGGGAGAGGTACAGTCCATCCATGCCGATCATGAGAGAGAAAAGACAGAAAGAGAGAGAGAGAAAAAAATAAAACAAATGAAAGAAAAGAAAGCGCAAGGCTGTCTGCAGGCATTTGACCAGACTGGACCGGACCAGACAGGTAGGTAGGCAGGCAGAGGGAGGGAGGCACCAACCAACCTCCTCTGGTAGGTTCTGCCAAACAGACATGGCCAGGTGTAGAAGAAGTAGCATACATTAGATCCACCAGAACGGAGAGAAAAAGAGAGAGAGGGAGAGAGAACACACACACATGCACACATCACACAAGCTTGTGAAATGTACAAGCCTACGAAGCTCTGATTATTCAAACAGCTACCTACGGTAACATCTGGCCCACTCATTGGGGAGTTTGTCTTTGTCAAACAGATAATAGCTGCAGGTGACAGACAGTCCTTCACCTCCTAATTAGGGATTATCACTCGGCCCCCACACTCTGCTTTCTCATCCTCGCCAGTTACATTCTCACATTCTTTTTCTAACAGGACTAAAAAGGAAATGTCTGATACAGTCTGGTCACGAGATCATGCCTCATCTTTTTCTGCAAAAGCCACTACATTCACATAGCTCCAGCTAAAACATGAACAGTTGAGTTAAGCTTTTTAAAATTGTAGACAAAAACCACAACAAAAACATGAAAAGTCACTGATGATGCAACAAGGTGAATAAATTCCTTTTCTTGTTTTTAGTTTGTCTCAGGAAACTAGTTACAGTTCTGGTGATCTTAAAGGACTGATTAAGATCACATTGCACAGTACATCTTGGTAGCGGCGAGTTAATGAGTGAGTGAAGCTAAGCAGTTACTAGAAGCTATGAGGTTGTTGTGGGCCAAAGGTTAAATATGCAGCACATCTAACAGTGATGATACTTACAGGAAGAGGACCGAGTTCACCAGGCTCCATTGAGTTCTTATTCCTCATATGCACTGGATATTTCAACCTGGGATCCTCCTGGATGTCAAAACAAAGCGGGAGGACAAAAAGAGATACAGAAATGCTAATTAATTATGCCAAAACTGTGTAAAGAAAGAGATTTAATATAACACAACTCCTCAGTTTGAGGAGCTGAATCCTAATAAGGACAGAGGTAAAAGTCAAATTGACTTTCACGCCACCAGATGTCACTACAAGATCCTGGACGATCGACATGAACCACTGCCCCAGATTTTTAAGATTGTCTGTTTAATAACTCAAACTGTCAGATAATGCTCATAATCACGCAGAAACCAAACACAAAAACTGCTTGTCAATGTTATAGCTTAATTTGCTTTAAACACATTATTTCAGGTTTAACAGAAAAATATGTAAAGTGGTGCTAATTTAATGACAAAAGTGTAAGATTTTAGTTGTTTGTGCTGAGTTTCTGCAGAGCTGTTGATTTTAAGAGCAATTTCCTTGATATCTAAACCCACATAAACACTCATTCATTATTCATTTGTTATCGGACACTTAATTTATCTTCATATATGCTGCACTGTGTGCTTGTCAGCTGACCTTGTGCTTGGGAGTTTTGCAAGCAGTTCACTGGAACTAAAAATTGTCTCCTAGATTCCCTATAATTATTTCCATATAACACAGTTCTTTCCTGGAAACTTGGTAGGAAATTGTTAGGATATTGCAGACCTGTAAAATAAAGCTTTAACCTTCAGTCATATTAAAAAAAAAAAAAATCTTCAGTGTTAAGTACAGTTCCAGCCTGATATTGCAGTGTGTTAGCTCACCCAGGTGGTGACTCTGCTGTTGTGGTCGATGAAGAAAGGCCGTCCGTTGGGGGCTATCCTCATCTCCCAGCCTGGGGGCAGGAAGCTCTGCTGTGTTTTGGGCTGTGACTTTGGGGAGCTGTAAGGGGACGGCTGGGGAGACTGCGGGTTGGAAAACGTGTCCTTTACAGCCCTCCGCACCTGGATGTTGTTAGCTCCCTGGAATCAAAATGGAAAAACAAATTAAATTAAGCATAATATCATCCTATCAGACTGAAAATGGGAGAATTAAAGTTGTGACTGAATGATGATGACTGACAGAATGAAACAAAACATCACTGATGCACTGAAACACATCAGACAATAACAAGGATGGAGACACATCTTCCAAGAGCTGCCTTGGTATCCTGTTGGAAAACTGAATAAGATTAGAGAAGATCTAGGAAAAACCATTAACAGTCACCATAACATCACATCTACAAAAGCCAGGGGCAAATACTTTCTATATTAACATGTAAAGAGGGAGAGAGCACATCAATACCCATGCTCCATACTCCATCAGCCTGTCAAGTTGTCGATCAAAATTCAGCTTCTACTGTTTCACTGGGCATTGCTCCTGATGCTTACAAGAGGTTATGTTTACTGAATTTATTTCCATCACCGACTGAATGTTTTTTTAAATGACGGAAAAATCTGAAAGCCATCAGTCATGTTGACAGATGAGCACTCTGGGGGAGATCTACCATAGCTTTCAGTAGTTCACACTCTTGCCCAGTTGATGGCGTGTGCATATTTATTAGCTATCGTCTAGTCTTGTCTCTGATCTCATAAATATGACCTCATTGTCTAGCTGGCTTCAGCCACTGCAATGGTGTACTACACTGCTACAAACGACTGCAAAATTCCACAACAGCTAAGTGTTGGAATTTGTCTAAAAAGCCCAATGACTGCGATAGCTTTGATAAATGAGGTGGAAAATAAGAGGATTGATACAGTGGGGAAAAAATCATTCATCTGCCTCGTGTGGTGTTGACAAGTGACTCTTCATCTCATCTCTCCATGCCCTTCTAAATGCATGATCTATAAGCTTTTTCGCTATATTAATTATTTAAAAAGAATGAAAATGAAATGCTATTAAATGTGTGTTATTATAATTAAAAGCTGCATTAAAATGACAGGTAATAATCGATTTTAAACACAATTTTAATGACCCTGGCTGTCAAAATGACGGCGATGAGATAGTCTAACTAACTTATGGTAACAATAACAACTTTTTTTGGGTGGATTTTTGCTCTTTCATGGTTCCTTAGATGTCAAAGTCCAAGACAAACTGAAGATTATTAACTGAAAACTACCGAAACTCTTCATGAATCTAATTCTGGTAATAGATGGAGAGCTCTGTCACATAATATTCCACAAACCATCTCTCTACAAGATACCTACCATTTCTAGCATCTTAAAGGCTTCTAAAGCAACATGAATGCAGACTAAAGTTTCTCAGACTAATGAGTGTTTCCACATCACATTAGTCTTTTAGCAGATTATCACTAGCTGATCTGATTTTAGACAAAGGAGAAAAGCATTAATTAATCCACAGACCTCCCACCTTCTCTGGAAGTTGTAATTACAACTTTGTGCAGTGTTTCACTTCCCTTTACCTCTACAATGGCTTGTTAACGCACAGATGTGTGCAGACACACACCTTAATTAAACCTTCCTCAGGTCTGTTCCCTTGGTAGCAACACCGAGTCAAATCCATTAAATGCAGTAAAAGGGTCAAAAAGAGACTGTCCTTTTTAGGCAGAACGTGTTGATCTTAATTAGCACCGTTTGTGTGGCGTATTTATAGCTACACTGCATGATATAAAGTTTAAACTAAAGTAAATGATAATAAATGTTCACTGACAAATAATGAGTCAAAAGCTTTACACGATTTTTAAAGTCAGAGCATCAGCTGCTTCCAAATGCAAGTTCATGCATGTTCACAGATCAAACACACACTTAGAGTGAAAGCATAAAATCTTATAGATGCAACTGAGTTGATTTCAGGACTCGACTGCAATTATCCCACGTAGATATTTGTATAATGTCACAATCTTGCCTATCTAAGCCAAAACTGGAAATTTTTAAGTTATTACCCTTAGAGTCATGTGGCTAACACATTAACCACCTACTGTCTGATTATTAATCCCCCTGACGAATGAGTAAGAAACTGGCTTCATGAAAAGCATCCACTGTAGAAGACATAACAACCGCCAAGGACACGATACCACACCGCAAAGAGATTAGGAATTACTCTGTGATCCATTACTCTTCATTGACATTTAGACTGGTTAAAGGTCCAGTGTGGAGGATTTAGGGGAACATATTAGCAGAAATGAAAGATAATATTCATACTATGTCGTGTTTTCGTTGCCTTAGAATGAGTTTATATCTACATACGGAGCGGATCCTCTTCCATGGACATTGCCATGGAAAATGAATGTAATTCTACAGTAGCTCAGAACAGACAAATCAAACACTGGCTCTAAATGGGGTAATTTGCGGTATTATCATAGTTCTACTACACACAAGAGAAGTTTCAGTTGGTTGTTATTTGCAACGTCACTACTAGATGCAAATAAATTCTACACACAGGACCTTTAAGATCAGTGATTTTTGGGAGATAAACAATTCTTTTTCAAACAATGCAAATTATATATCTGTCCACAACATGGGCCTGAGTCAAACCCCTAGTGTACAGCAGCTGCTTCAAAGTAAAAGCCTTCCATGATGTCTGCTTGCTCCATTGCTTGCTTTGACCCAGATATCTGACTTGCTCTTTCAAAGAAGTTCACATGAACATAACTCTACATTTTCTACGTTTTTTGTTGAAGAACCAAACACTGCAGCTCCAATAAAGCACAGCAAGGAGAGCTAATGTCTACTGTGTGATGTTCCTGTCTTTATAAGTGTTAACTGTGGAAGTTTATATCTCAATAGATTAATATCATATCAGTATCTTGATATGAAACTAGATATCTTCTTTGATTTTGGATATCGTAATATTGTGTTTTGTTGTCTTTTCCTGCCTTTTAGGGGTGCATTTCAATTAAATTATGTAATTGTCTGCACTTTCAAGAATATTCTACTACTTGCCTTTACCCACTTGGTCATTAAATCCACATTACTGATGATTATATATGAAAAATCTCATTGTGTGAATATTTTACGAAAGCACCAACATCCAACCCTACAATACCCCACAGCGATATCGAGATATTTGGTCAAAAATATTGTGATATATGCTTTTTCTAATATTGCCCTTATAACCACAAGAATTAAAAAGGGATAATTTCCTTAATGGGCCTTTAAGGTATTCAAATGGATGCCATGCCATCCAAATTTCATTTCCAAATGCTGCCCAAGAGACCTAATCTTCATTTGCTTTTGTGGTTTCCTTTGTGCTACTGAAAATGCCTCTGCATTTAATGATATTTAGTTTCCAAGATCAATATCATTGATTGGACATCCCCGGGTTTGCTTTGGCAAATTACAACAATCATTTGGGACCTGTGATCAATTCAAATAATTTATTCATCCAGCAGTAACTGAATATACCATCTTGGATTCACCACTCCCTCCTCATACTGTTATTGCTTTAAAAAATACTGTGCTGCAGAATGAAATGCTGACTGCGCCAATAGTGCACATTGTTTACCAAAAACAACAAAAAAAACTCATCACGAATAACAAAGCTGGAGTAAAGCTCGGACCATTTCACGTGACTAATCACTGTTTAACGGAGAGCTGTTTTAGTGCTCGGGCCATTGGCTCATTATCTGTTGAAGATGGGGAAAAAAAGGGCAGCATGACGAAAGAAAATCATCCCAAATGGAGAGATGAGAGGGAGTGGTGAGAAGAAATTAGATTCGTATTTCCATAGGGTTGGCAAAGATGAAAAGAGAGAAGCAGCATCAAGACAGAGCTAACCTGAATAAAGGAGAGATAACAAAAGGAGTGGTGTAATATTAAAGAAGGAAATTGAGTTTTGGCTGATGTAGATGGACATGATTTGATCATCTTCAAAGGGATGGAAATGGAGGGTTGCATGACAAGAAAGAGTGGAAGGTGAAGATTGGAGAAAAGAGGAGACAGAAAAAAGTCCTTGGGGTGGGAAAAGAGGAAAAGGAAATGCTGGAGCGGGACGGTACAGGTGACTAATTCTCACCTCCAAGGGGGTGGAAAGGGTGACAGTAGGGGAGCTGAGGCTACGAGGTCGTCGGACTTGGGGCTCATGGAGGTGGTTGTTGGAGGCATTGGAAGAGGAGGAGGGGGTGGATGGGGTGGCCAGGGCCGAGGCTCCTCCTGACGCTGCTGCTGCTGCTGAGGTGCTGGCTCCGTCTTCAGTCAGCTGTCAGTGAGAATAGCACTTTTGAGGTTAAGTGGGGTTGGAAAGAGGTAGGCGATGCTGTTTGCGAAATAACAAAATTTGTTCTCATCATAAGCCATGCTGTCGGAAGATGCCTGTCTGCACCGAAAAGGTCTGGATGCAAGCTTAGTTGCAAGTTCCTAAAATGTCAAAAGCATATAGGCTCAAGAAGACAATCATTTATGGTGCTTGAAATGTAATGATTAAGATTATGCGGGGACAAAGGCTTCAGTTATCAGTACGATAATATACTGGAAAAGTGAAAGTTAGTGTTACTTACAACCCTAACCCAAGTGACTGCCCCACATTTACAAGGGGCCCTCGACAATGTACCAAAAACGCAATGCCACTGTTATGTAAATCATTTGGCAGTGTCCTCTCCTTCTGAGTAATACGAAAAAACAGATGAGAATCAGAGGATGAGAAGACTATGTGATGAAAGACAACAGATAAACACGTATAATACAACCAGCAGTGTTCGGATAAAAGCAGAAATGAGAGGGTGGATTTCAAAGAGGAGAGGTATTAAACATACACCCAGTCCCATGTAGCAGTCTCTGCCTGAGCTCACTATGTGGAGCTGCCACATTTGCAGACAGAAAGACAGGGGGGAAGACAAGTGGAAAAACAGGGCAGAAATGAGGAAAGGGAGGGAAAAATGGTGGTTGCAGTTCCATGCCAGGGTTTAGAAAGGCGTGACCAATACAGAGCTCCACTTCATCCAGAGTATCAAACAAAATGCTAGACAAGAGGAGGAAGACATACAATAAAATTGGACAGAAGAAGAAGAAACCGGGCAGAGAGAAAGACAGAAGAGGAGACTTTGAGGTTGCAAAGCTGTGTCTCTTTCCGTCATTCTTTGTGGCTACACAGAGGAGAAACACAGGGGGGATAGAGGAGGAGGAGGAGGAGGTCCGACACACAGGCCTCGGCCGTGACAGGGGCCGAGGAAAAGGTCCAGTCCCATGCACAGAGTCCCGCTTGGCCTTCAGACCTGCTGTACCTGCACAATTGGCCTAGTCCAGGTAGTGGTGCGGTTGTTATGGTTGACGTAATAAGTTCGTCCCTTGGCATCCTTCCTCTCCTCCCATCCAGGGGGCAGGCCAGGGGTGGTCAAGGCGTAAGCAGTCGCCGAGGGAGACTGGCCGAGTGTGGAGAGAGAGCAAAGCAAAGACAACTAATCAGTACAGGCTGGTATGTGAAAGGACATGTGGAGGGATAAAATATTAATATCTAGGGTTTTTTTTAAATGACAACACAAGAGGTTTAAAATATTCTCCTGTTCCAGCTGTGCAGCACAGTGACAAAAACAGTTTAGGAACGACTTTTGACAAAAGATTTTTAAGAAAATTAGGCGACAACCCTTCACCCACAAAAAACAATGAAGAACAGAGTCTTACTAAAATAAACACCACACGGGGAAAAGTAGTGGATCATTACTACAATGCTGAGTGAACAATTAACCATGAAACAGTCGACCAAATGTTCACAACATAAACTGTGGTGATATTTTAGATATGCTTGTGCAAAAACAGCACCCTTCGCCAGAGATGTCCCGAGCCAAACCGGGCATTTTTAATGGATTGGTATTAGCTAAAGTAAAGCTGGCAATGATCTCATCCCTTTCTTTACTGGACTACTGGACTATTTGTCCACCTCAGCCTATTGTGCTGCAGTGCTGAGTGTAAAAATGTGAAAAATTATTTTGGCCCACTTGACGGAGTCTGAGTTTAGACACTGAGGTAGGCAAAATACACAGACAGGCATTACAGAGCTCCAGTTTGTGAACCCAACTGTACAAGATTATCAAGACAATTTCAACCAAATTAAAGACCTTTTAAGATCTTGTTATTACTTAAGCAGGTAAGTATAAAAGCAAGTAGTATATATGTAGTCAGGAATATAGTTATATGAGTGAGTTAGGTTAATCTTTTTTGCCAACAGGTGAGTTTAAAAGTTAAGTAAAAAGACAGTATTAGCTTCAGTAGTAGGTTTAAAGATTTGTAACATCAGAAATGTGGACTTTCATGCAAAACAGTTTGACTCATTTTGACAAATGGATG
Source organism: Epinephelus fuscoguttatus (assembly GCF_011397635.1). Lineage (NCBI taxonomy): Eukaryota > Metazoa > Chordata > Actinopteri > Perciformes > Serranidae > Epinephelus > Epinephelus fuscoguttatus. Next base: position 14,579,832 of record NC_064769.1, read on the forward strand.
GGAAATGTCTTCACAAAGTCAAATTTAAGTCTATCTAATGGCTTATAAGGCCTAATATTTACAACCTCTATATACAACACTGCAGGAATTTTCAAGGACCTGCAGACCCCCTGATTTCAGGGATCACATTCTCTAATTAAACCTTTATTCATATCACATTGATACTTTTTAACCAGGACCTCCAGCAAAGTATCACATGACAAATAAGGTGTGTCAGATCCATATTCTCTATAAAAGAAGTGGATGTAGTCACTGTGATGCCACCCACTGGTTTGTGGATTCCTGTTTTAAAGCCTTGAGTTTGGCAATTTAACCGTCGCCATCTTGGGTTTTTTTTGTGCCAGAAGTGACCATATATGGGGGCATCGGTGGCTTAGTGGTAGAGCAGGCGCCCCATATACAAGGCTGTTGCCGCAGCAGGCCAGGTTCGACTCCAGCCTGTGGCCCTTTGCTACATGTCATTTCCCCTCTCTCTCTCTCCCCCTTCATACTTAATTGTCCTATCTATAAAGACAAAAATGCCCCAAAAAATATCTTAAAAAAAAGAAGTGACCATATTTGGATGGAAGGATGGATCTGTCGCCGTGGTAGTGACTTGTTAATCACAAGGTTGCTACGCTCTAAAGTGTACTTTGCTTTACCATCTATTTTACTTTAAATAGGACCATCATTTACAAGATTAACATCATGCTGTATTGCAGAAGTCTTGAAACTAGCGGTTGAGACCATAATTTCATTATGAAAAGATTCACTGCGGTAATAAATCCAGTCAGTCATTTTCTCATTGACTAGTTTACAATCTGACTTCTTTTGCAGCCACTTGACTCACTTCCTGCTGGCCATTAGAATGCAGGTTAAAGGCACTTAAATGCTGGCTTTACATGCCAGAGCCAGAGATAACCCCTCGGTCAGATTAAGTCTACAGCTCAGTGTGTCAATACCAATGTGACAAATACATATTCTATTACCATTTTAAGTGAATGTAAGCGTCAGCTTAGACTCTGTATTGGCAGACACTCAACGTTAAAATGGACTCTGATCAAGGCCAAAAAAACAAAACAAAAAACTTGATCAGGACATTACTATCAGACACATTTTATAATGTTGCTTTATGGCTTGTTGTCAGTGGCTTATCAGTGATATTATTTAATGTTGACTACCAGGTTGCCAAATCAGGAGACAAAACACACGTACACACACGTAGCTCTATTGACAACATATACGACAACTCTAGGACAACTGCTAGTACAAATAAGCAATCAAACTAATCAAGACGGATTCATTTGGCTATGGATGGTTTCATCAGCTGATTGTTTCCTTTGAGCAAGAACGTTCCTTCTTCGTCATTGCTTACACAAACCTCTTGGGCCCTTTTCCGAAATCATGTTTGTATATCATTTGTTATGCATTATGTGTCATACAAATTTGTCACATAATATGGAAAAACATGAATGCTGCCTTCTTGGTTAAATTACTGAAAGCCATCATGTGGCTTTCTACCCAGGTGATTCACAAAGCTAGTCAGGGGACACATGTAGCTCGTCCTACATGGTGCTTAAAGGTGTACGACTGATAGAGCTTAAACTGTATACAAACTGAGATATTACCATAGACTCCTCACCACCTGAGACTGTTTGAGCTCTCGTTCTTCTGGCCTGGGAACCCTGCTGGTGGTAGACAACAGGGGAAGATGGTCTTTAGTTCACAGTATGTTATGTTATTAATGCCAGGGTGGAAGTAATGGGGCAAGGGGGAGTGTTTGGGCAGTAGTGAAGGTCGAGTGAGGAAAAACTGGATGCACAAAGGGGGTAATTAACTCTCAAAGAAGGTGAGGAGTGATAGAAAGTGGGGAGAACCATCCACTGAAGCATACGAGCTGTGAGGTTGACGGGTAGCAGGAGGGAGCACAACTGATTTGGAAAGTAACTGCAAGTTGTGATTGGTTGACGTGATTACACAAAAGGTAAGGGAAATGTTTAGCAGTGTGCTGTCAGTAACTTTTGAGTAAAGTAAATCAACTTTAATATTAAGACAATGGAAAAAAAAAAATCAAGACAGTCTGAGCGGCAGAAGCTTGCACTTCCCTGCTGGGGGGAAGAAACAGATTCTTTTCCCTGAATAGTAAATTTAATCCCCAGCCAGTGCAGCATCTTTAATCTCAGCCCAAGTGGAAAATAATGTTTAAGCTACAGTAACATCAGTCAGAGAAAACAGAGCACTGTGTCCTGAAATTGCTGGAGCAGTGAGAGTGAATTACTGTGCTGAAGTTCAAAGAAAGTTCACAAAAATGAGGTTGAATCTCAGACATGAACTGCAAGGAAATGATCAAATAGAGAAATAGAAAACAAAAACAAAACTAAAATAGAAGAAAGTAGTTTCATCCAAGCAATCCAAAAGAAGTGCCACAAGATGACAATATCTGTGTAGTTCAGCCAGCAATGCTTCACAAAGACACTGGATGCTGTTCTGCCTATTATAAACTACACAACTGAGAAGACTGTTAGCAACCTCATTTGCATGTTTCATTACTACCCACCCTATACCAGTAAAGAATGACATCAATTGTTATTTCTAACGTCAAATCAACAGAAGTAAGTGATAGGTGTGGCGCTACTTAATACTTTTATTACTGTCAACAAATCCCAAGACCAGAACCAATAACGAAGTGACTCTATTAACAAGTACTGTCTGTGTAGCAAAAGCCTGACATACAGTAGCTCATTCCTTGGTGCCGTAAGCTTCTATTGCTGTGAAAAATCTATTAAAAACACATCAGTGAGCCACATGTTGCACTAGTTGCACTGTTGCTACGGTTTATTCTAAGTCAATCCCACACTCGCCAGAGCATTGATGTGTATTAATACGCAACTGAAAATAGTCCTCAACAAATGCACTATTTCCTCCTGTTTGAATTATGTTTCCTCAAAACTAAATTGTCTGGCTGTTATGGGAAATTACTGAGCCTTTAAAAAAAAAAAAATGAAGTGATATGTTTGTGATGCCTTCAGTGGAAGCCTAACAAGGACCCCTAGGGATCCCCAACCCCATCTTTGACAACAACTGCTATAGACAGGGTAGGGATACGGAAGATGGACAATGTTGAGTGACAAACTGACACATTGTTAACACTGGTCTTTTTATGGGATTTGACGAAGATAATAACAGAGTAACACCAGCCTTATCCTTTTAAGGGTACCTTTGGTATTTTTCAGCCAGTACCTATTTTCCCATGTTTTGTGTCTAGGTGACAAATGGGGATAACCCTTTTTGTAACTGGTCCAGTATTAAGACAAACGACATAACAGGCTATGTAACGTTAACGGCCAGCTGTGCACCTTCAATTTACATCCACTTAAAGTGCTTTGTTTTACCAATGACAGGCTCAGATTGTTATTCTAAATTAAACAGACCATTGTGTTAAAGAGTAAGATTGTTTTTGTTTAACTAGAAACAGGTCCATAATCGCTATCACCAAACCCACCAGACTTCATTTAAATAAGCAGTCATTTTATAATTGTAAAAAAAAAACCCACAGTATTTACAGTCAACGGAAACAAAAAAAAAAAAAAAAAGGAAAACTACAAAAGTTTTCTTGGTTCCCTTTCCACTGTTACAACAATCACTACATCTGGTTTGGTTGAAATAAATCCTTATTTTACCCACTTGGATGTGAAAATATGCTGGTTCCATACATGCTAAAATTACTGTTTATTTAAATGGAGTCTGGTGGGTTTGGCAGTTGCAAAGTCGGGGCTGGTTTTGGTCAAACAAAAAGGATTTTACTAATGAACAAAAGGTCTTTCTCTGTGGGGATGCCTTCCATAGTGTTGTCGGACACCCATAATCATAATAATCTGAGCCTTTCAGTGGCAAAAACAAACACTTTTTGTGGACGTAAATGGACGGTGCACAAATGCTCTGAGTGGTTAAATTGCAGCCTGTCTCTGTAAATGCTGGACCAATTTCAAAAACTGTTGTTGCCGTTAGTGACTTAGATAAAAAAACATGAAAAATAATGTCCAGGTTGAAAAATATCAAAGTTACCCTTTAATGTTATCTGACTTGTAATCACAGGTGAAGGCTACCTTTATCCAACAGGCAATGATACATGCATTAGTCTGTAAAAACAGCACCCCTATACCTACATACACATTTAATATCATTAGGAGCTGTGTAACTGTAACTAACCTTCTCTAAGTCCTCGCACTAACACATGCTGTTTATATTTCCCCCGATGGCTTCTTAATGAACCTACTGTCGTCCAGTCCATAGAGACTTGGCATTCAAGGGAAAGGCTGACATCAGCACCTGTACTTTTCCTGGCTTAACAAACCCACTGCTGTGACTCAGCTGTGTGACAAACATCTGAGTCAGATCTTGTGACAGTTTGTTCGAGCCGAATCCCCACTGATGCTATGACTCAGGACTCTCTGGGGAGCACTTGATCTGATGTGGTGCTGCCCTTAATCTTACTTGCCCAATGGTTTCTACTGGAATGGTCAATCTGCTGGCACACAGCTGTAGCGGCAACATTTCTACAATACATCAAACACAGCCGCGAGTGATTCACAAAGAGCAAAGAGTAGTGGTGGGAGAGGAGAGGGAGGAAGAGGTGTGGTAATCCTACAGAGACAAGAAGAAAGGAAGGAACGGTAAAATCGAAGGAGCATAGAAAGCAGGAAGGAAAGGTGAGGAGGAAGCACGTACGGGCTTAGTACGAGCAATGGGAAATTTCAAATGCAAGGAGGAGCTGAGAAGGTGATTTGATGTGCGGTACACCCACAGCACTGAGGCATGTCAAGGAAAGGGTGGAAGTCAAAGAAGAAAGAGAAGAAGATGGGAGACAAGCTGTGGGGGTTCAGAAATATGTACCATGAGAGGAGGAGCCTGGGCCTGATCACTGACACCATCCGTCATACTCGAGGATCGGAGTCTGTTTGACAACTGGCTCTGTTGGGGGAAAAAAAACAAAAAAACAAAAAAAAAAACAACTGCCTGTTATTCTGTCTGACACAAAAGGACCAACATTTACACCATTATGTAATTTAAAGGGACAGTTCACCCCCAAATCAAAAATAAACATTTTTCCTCTTACCTGTGGCGTTATTTATCAGTCTAGATTGTTTTGGTGTGAGTTGCCAATTTCGTTCATGCGTGGTAAGGCCGAACATTTGTGCTCAATCTGAGTGCCATCTAGTTCCATTATATCCGAGAAAAGACAGACATCCTATGGACAATATCTCCAACACTCAGCAACTCACACCAAAACAATCTAGATTGATAAACAGCACCACAGGTAAGAGGAAAAATACATATTTTTTTATTTTGGGGTGAACTGTCCCTTTAAATGTGGAGCAGTTTAGGTTTTGCATTCTCACCAGAGCAGAGCTGGGCCCTGGCACTTCACCATTGGTATCGGGAGTGAGTGACAGCCTCAGATTTAAGTCTTCAGAGAACTCCTGGGTGACAGGCGTTGGTGGTAGTTGTGGTGTCAGGATGGAGGAGGGGCCAGGCAGTGACTGGGCCAGACTGTCGTTAGGATCCTCTTCTGTGATGAGCTCCCAGGACTACAGGGAACCAGGAAGCAATGATAACATTTCAGTTACCTTATCACTTCAGACAGCTGTGGCTCAGTATGCTGTATGTATGTTTATATTCTTCACTCTCTCACATTGTCCATGTCCCTGGGCTCCAGGTGCTCGTTCTCTAGGTCTTCACTGATGTGGCGTCTCGAACGGAAGACTCGGTGGGCTTCCTGATTGATCTGCCGCTGCTGATTATCACTCTCAGTCTCTGCGATCACTTCCCTGAAGGAGAAGTTATATTATACACAACATGTTAGTCAGTGGTCCAATGTAATTCCTACCATGTAATGTGCATTTACTCAAGTACATTACTTAAGTACAAATTTGAGGTACTTTTACTTTACTTGAGTCTTTTCTTTTCATAACACTTAATACTTCTACTTACTAGTGAGTTTACAAATTAAGATTTTTGCATTAAAAACATAAGAATAGTTTATAAAATATAATGTTCAGTTATCAATTAAACTACACAACAGTTTATATAAGTACAGCTGACACACTTAGTCGATTAATCATTTAGTCGACTGACAGAAAGTCATTGGTAAGTATTTTGATTAACATTTAAGTCATTTTCCAATTCAAGGTTTTTTAGTTGATTTTTCTGCAATGTGCACTTTTACTTTTAATATTTCAAGTACATTTTCCTGATTATACTAAAACAGAGGGGAAGTAGAGAAACAGTTTTTTCATATTTGCTGAAACTGTCACTACATCCACACAGCACTAAGAGACAATCTGTGAAAAAAAGATGTATCTCTGTTGTTTTGTAGTGCTACTATTGGCCTTCCCACATGTGAATGAAAACAACCAATTAGAGGTCAGGTGTCTCTTACACAGCTGTCAGTCATGCCAATCACTGCTCATGAATGGCGGCCAAATTGTCAAACTGGGCAGTGCCGATAAAATATGAATCCAGATTTTGTTACTGTACTGCTTATTTCTCACCTCAAAAACATATTTTAGTGTGGTGTTGTACTGTTCAGCTGTAAAATGATTAAGTTTTCTGCAGCTGGTTGGCAGTGCTTTGTATTTGAGTCAGTTGTTTCCAACATGACAGCTGAGTCACACACTCTTCATTTTACAGCTAAACAGTCCAATCAATGAGAAAACAAAAACACAAAATTAACTGGCAAATATTTTGATAAAAAATCTAAGCCACTTTTTAATATATTTTAAAAAATGAGTTTTTGGGGTATGTTTTTACTGAGATTTTCTCTTTTGATTAATATAAAAATAGAGGGAGGAGAGAGATCAGGCGTACATGTTGGAGGGCCGTTTCCACTGTGTGCTGCGGTTGTTGTGGTTGACATAGTAGGTGCGTCCCAGGTTGTCCACCTTCTCCTCCCAGCCTGGGGGCAATGGAGGAAGCAGCTGCTGGGGTCGCTGCGAGCCTGAGTCTGCAGACTCATCCCATCCCTGAAAGCACAAGTTCAGATTTGTTGACATGAGGCAGAATGACTAATTCACTGGTAGCCCCGTGGCCACAGATATGCCACTGAGCTGACAGCTTGTCAGACACACATGAACATCTGATTTAAGAGGGGGTTCGAGCATGGAATACTTTAAAGATGTTGGATGCACTTGTGGTTGGTTAAAACTTGTTGCTGTGTTGTGGCTTCAGATGTTTTTGTTAGGATTTACTGGTGTTTATTTGTGTTTGACACGCTGCCGGCTGGGTGGGATATCTCCAACCACATGAGCCTACCACAGGATCTAAGACTGAGCTAATGTGCATCAATATCAATACCAGCGTTGACACATTTGACCTCTCACTTTAAGGATATGTTGACAGAGGAGTAACCATGATAAAAACACAGAGGAGGTCTCCGTACAGAGGAAAAAAAGAAATTTAGAGAGTGAAAATTTGAGATTCTGATACAGTGAGAGCACAGAGTGGAGGGAGGTTAGCGGAGTGGCATATAAGTTTCTGTACTTTTCCTGCTAAATGTCACCTTATCTGTGAATCCTGTCACTGTCTAAAAATGTCTAGCACCTCTCTAGCACTCTTCAACAATCCACAAGAAGTCCTTGAACACACATACAAGAACACACATAAAGTAAAAGAGGAGAAGCTCCTATTTCTCCAAATAACAGGCAGTATTGTAAATGGTTTTTCCATACCCTGACCTGGAAAAGACTTTCAGACCAGATTCTGGCAGCAAGATGCTGCCCAAATTCTTAGAGAAAATAATAAAAAGAAGAGCCATCCTTTATCCTCTTACTCTCAGCAAAAAAAAAAAAAAAAAAAACTCTCACATTTCTTCTGGTCCAAATTGGGACGCTCACTTTCATCTTGAAGCTTAGAGCTGTGTTTTCTTTGTGTGGAAGGAAGGAATAAAACTAGATTTTGGTTTGGCTTCAGGTTATTATGAACAAGACAGTCGAAAGCAGGCCTTAGGTAATGCTAAGTCAGCAGTTACAATGAACTCTCAACAAAGTCAGTGGCCAAGACCTTACCTCAGCCTCCTCCCTAATCTCTCCAGCTTCTTCCTCAGGTCCTCCTTGTTTGGGCAGATAGGCCATCTTCAGACGCAGGTAACCCTTCACCCTGGACTTGTGACTAGTGGGATAACATCAGCAAAAATGGACCCACTTCAGAACAGCACATCAAAACCAGGTGGCTTGCACCCTCAAGCTAATCCTAGTAGGCCAATGCTTAGAAATGCAAGGGAGTTTCCAAACTGCCTATTAGCACCAGATGGTTTTTCACCTTCAGCATTAAACAAACCGTCACATGGACTTACTGCTCTCTGGAGACATGACACCAGTCCACATAGTGTTGAAAAGCCATGATTTAAGTCACTGTGAGTTTAATAATCTGTCAGCGTCTATTACAGTTGCTAATTGGAGCAAATCACACACAATTTAACCTAAGAAGTTACAGTGCTTGTTTTCAATTTCACTGTGTACTTGGCACATCCTCTGGGTTCCCGTGCCTTCTTAAACACTCAATTCAAGGACTTGTCAAGGATATTCCAGGGCAAATTCCCTCAAATTCGAGGTTAATTACTTTTACAACACTGAGATATTTATAATGAGAACTAGCAGCTCGGAGACAACTCAGACAACTAGAAAGAAAGAGAGGCCTAAACGTGTGAACTTCTTTTGACTGTGTTGCGGTACAGTGATGGCAGACGATATCAAAAATATATGTATAAATTTTAACACTTTCAGTCTATTTATGTCTATTTTCAAAAAATAAAATAGTTTTAAGGCCTTGATTCTAACCCTTAAATTCACAAACTCTCAAGGACCCATGGGAACCCTGCATCCTGTTCGTCACATCCAGCAGAAACTGACCTTCTGGGCCGCAACAGGAAGTCTTTAAATGTGTAGGGCCGCTCCATAGCCGGGTCCTCTGTCTGCAAATTAAGAGGAGGCATTTGTTGACAGAAATCAATTGAACACAAAAGTAAATATATGTCAGACACTGTCAAAATATCAGAGTCAGGAGTTTACAGCTCGGCTGGAACCCTCTGCTCAGCAGCGATCCCAGGATCATTATGCAATGGTGAGCTTCTCCTGTTACGTACTGAACAGCAGAGAGCTCTTTTGTAATTCACGGGGCTATCTCCCACTACTCTGACTGGGGCAAACCAGTCCACACTGGCTGCTCACCACATACTGCTCTGTAACATACCGCTGAACCAGACTGTCTCTTTCCATATCAAAAGTAAGAGCTTGAAAGCAAAAGGTAATTATGTGAGATGCGGTGAGGCTGTTGGGACCAACCTTTCCTTGACATCCTGATATCAAGTTTTGTGACTAATGCACCCAAATAACTGTTTGAAAACATCGCTGTTAAAAGCCTGATGCAAAGTACCCTACCTCATGTGTGACTCATGCAAAACAGGGCAAGGTACATGAGCTGGCACAAGATTTTATACTGTACAGTCAAGTGCATGAACAAGGTTAAAGTAAGTTAAAGCTTCCACAAGGCAGAGTAGCTACCAGACTGCTTCAGATGACTCAACATGGCTGACCGTGAAAAGTAAAAGAGGAGAAGCTAGTGTAGACAAAAAAAGGTGATGACTAAAGTAATGTCCAGTAACTATGAATAAGACTTCCTCCAACATGTAGTCAGGCATAAAACTCATGAATCAAACCCACATGAAATGTAGATCACACCATATATACAAACACTGCAGCTTATTCATGCTCAGTGTACGTCTTTCATGCAAATCCCCCCCAATATGGGGCCTGCAGGAGACGTAAGCCCGCACTCCCTTTGTTCTGGCCTGCCATGGATTTGAAAGTTCATACTTATTCTCCTCTTATTTTGAAAATGCTGTAAAATCCTAACAATAATGACTAAGAAACATAAATTCTGTACAGCTTAAAAGGACATAATTTGAGTTTACAGCAATGTAGAACAGTGCTATCAAGCTTCCCTTTTAAATTAAATATAACTTATCTACAGAGAATTATGTTATCTCACTCCCCCTCATGTACTGCACGTGTATGTTGCTGTGGCTTTGAATCAACCAGTGAAGATAGAATGAAATTTAGAAAGTCTTGGCAAGACTACAAAACAAAACAATTTAAAGGTTTTAAATATGTTCATGCTCCCAAAAGAGGCACATGGGTTTCTTTTATGTTTTTAACAATCATCTCTGCAAATTAATGAAACTACTTTTCAGCACATGAAAGAGGAGTGTTTTTATTTTTATTTTACATTTAATACATTTTAATGTAATGTAATTTAATGCCACAGTCAGATCAATTTTTGGCCCTTCAAAGGAAGGAATTTGGGTCACCAATTTTCAGCACTTGCTGCATCAGGACCAAATAAGCTCTCTATTCCGTCCACTGACTTCATCTCTCAACATGACTCAGCTGAAAATTTTATCTGCTGCTAATTTCGCTGGACCTATGAGAGTCAGGCAAGCCATTAATAATTAACCCCAACACCTTTTACTGATATGCTTTTAAAGTTCACAGAACTTCAGAGAGTCAGGCTGACAGCACAGTTGTCAGCTGAGTAAAGGAGGTGTTTTGTAGGTATTTTGGTTTGACATTTCAGGTCCTGTTCACTTAACATCCAACCTAACCTGTAAAAACTCCAAAGCAGCACACACTGGCTCTGCATGTTATTGTTTGCAAAGGCATTTATCTCCCAGCAATCCACAGTTTCCAAGCCAGTATATGTGAGTGAATTTGACAAGTTTAGCTTTTTCCACTGAATCTGAGGGTAGCCCGCCCTCAGGTCAGTCACCTCTGTTTATATTCTAGACAGCCCACTTTCCATTGCTAACAAGGAGTGTGCTGTTTGACCACAACAACACGCTTCTTGTGAGGCTAGCACTTTCTCACACTCAAGAGAGACACACACATAAAAGCACTCTTTGCCTGACCTTCACAGAGGTTAATCAGACAGAGCAAAACTGAAGATAAGAAACAGCTGAGTATTCAAAACACTGTTATAAGAGTCAGTCCAGACACACACCCACACACACACATTTACACACAGATGCAAATAACTCACCGGCAGATGACTGAGAGGAACATCAACCTGTCCCAGGAAATCATCTCTGGTCTAGAAAGAAAATGAGAAGGTCACCTTCAGCAGCATAATTTTAGAAGTAGCAGCTTTTTGGAGTGTGTCTGGGGAATACCAAAATTTCCAGCAGGGGAAGAGAGGGGAAAAACCACAATGTTGAAGTGACATAGCTAAAACACCAGATAGTCCAGCAGCATTTTGTGCTTATTTGTCACAGACAAGAGTGACAGGAGACAAAGATTTTCATAACCTCCAGCCTTTTAATGAACACCTGTAGAGATCTGAATATTCAGATGGAAGTGCAATTATGTTTGAGCAACTTCTACCTCATATTACTTTAACTGTCACACACTATTTGCTCTAATGTGTTGTGGCTTATTTGGCAACTATGACTTTATCTTCTCTGCCAATCAGATTTCCACAAGTGTCCATTGCAGAAGGCTCAGTCTAAGGTTTTATTTATGGACAAGCCTTTGGTGTCATTTCATAGGAGAAGAACCCGTGAACCCAGCAAGGAAAAACAACACCCACTGCCACCAGACTGAAGCCATGTCAGCCAAACAGAGGGAGAGAAGGATAGAGGTGACACAGGGGGAGAACCAAGGGAAGTTTGTGTTTCAGATTTAAGAACCCCGTAGATTTGCCCTTCCTTTTGTCGTAATTAATGCAGACTGAGAGGAAAAGGGGAAGATTGGCGGATGACTGAGCTGCGCAGCAGCAGCAGCCCCCAGTGGGAGCAATGATTACCTGTGTGAGATGAAAAAGGCCATTCTTGGAAGACGCCTGTGTGTGGGATACAACTGATTTAGACAACAGGCATTATCTAACAATGATGCTTGTCTGTAGACACTGGTTTGACAGGAGAGGCTGAGTTTAAACAATGCGTGACACTTGGATCAGTCCAGTGTTTCTCTGTGGGTTGTGGAAGACCGAGGAGCGGTCTGCTGTACTACACAAAATGAGTGTTCATTTATTCTGTAAGCTTTAAAGGAATACCTAAACTCCATATAACCATGTGCATATTAATTACTCACCCCATGTTATGTTTTATTCATGAAGATAACGTTTCTCTTGCATGCCTCGACAGTGAATGAAGAATCCAAAAACTGAGAAAATTCTTGATGAAGTGAAGTCATTGAGGTCCACATTTAATAACAAAAACGTCCGTTTACAAACTAAACACAACTCGTGCAGTATAATCCAAGTCTCAATTGTTGGGTAACTGATCTGAGAATGAAACTTATCTATACTCTCTTCAAAGCCAGACTGCATTGACAAAAACAGCAACTTTACCTCATAGAACATGGAAGCTGCATTGATCAATTAGTTTGTTTGTATTACTGAGTGACTTTGGCGTTTTAAATGGTCAGTAACCCTTAAAAATGCCAGAGTCTCTCAAATAAGATTTGCATTATACTGCATGAGTTGTGAGAGAGTTTATAAACAAATGTTTTGATATAATTTTGCTGTTATCAAATGTGGACCCCAATGACTTCAATGCATCAAATTTTTTCTCAGTTTTTGGATTCTTCATTCACCGTGGAGGCATGCAAGACAAACATTTTCTTCACAAATTCAAGGTAACACAGGGTGGGTAACTGATATGCAAATGTTCATTTGGGGAATGAAGTATTCCTTTAATACACAACAGTAGAAATATTCAATATTGTGGCATACGTAAAAGTTGCTTCACTGCGGCACTGAAGTAGCACAGTCATAAAAATTCAGTGTGAAGTAATGAAAACAATTTCCAATTGAACTTTAAATGTGGGGAACCCTGTATATTGACAATGAAATTTAATGTTATTCGTGGTCTCTTTTTAACTTTGCTTTGAGCTTTGAAGAGAAAGTGTGTGAAAAAAGGTTCAAATGCCTTCTTTTGTCCTTTGTGCTTCCTTAAATCTCGTCAAATTAGTTCTGCGATGTCAAAAAAAAAAAAAAGTAATGTAGCAAAAACAAGAAAAAAATAAGCTGATACGAGGTCAAGGTATACAGCAATTACATATTCTGATCATCAAAAGCAAAAAGCAAAAGCAGCGCTGAGAAATGAGTTCACTGGGCTCAGACCACAATTAACAGACCTGGAATTCAATGGTGAAAGGTTATAAATGAGTCACATAAAAACACTGAGTTATTAATGCACAGCCACGTAAACAGACACTTGTGAATGCACACACACACACAGACACACACCCACACACAAATCCACTCACTCTTACGCAGACACACTCACAGTTTAAACAATCTCTTCTTGGAAAAGCCAGACACTACTGTGTAAGCTGCAGCAGTATCTGCTTTCATTTCCCAAACTAACTACACAATTAATTCACTTCTTGTGCAACTCCCGAGTAATTAAAACAGTGAATCATTAAGCTTTTTTTTAACTAGGCGAGCAACAAAAGCAACCTTGACCTCAGCAAGAGTATGACACTATCATATTACACTCTTTTACACATGCTGACCTGTAACATACAAAGGGTTTGTAAAAGACTTAAACAATTACACATAAAGTTTAGAGGTACAATGAATGCTGAGATTTTTCTAACCAGTTAAGACTTTCAGCACTAATAAGTTACTACGAGCATTTAATTTTCACCTGGAAATCTTGTTTGCTAGACTATCAAACACAGTGGTGCTATAGCCTGTAACCTATGAGATAGTCATGTGACAATGGCAGTATCCCATAGGACACGTGTGCTCCTGGGACACATGCCTGTTATTTTCTGTCCTCAACAATAACAAGCATTTTAAGCTGTGGGTATATGTATGCAGAGGGATATAATTGCAGAGTCATCAAGGGGTCACAGTTGAGCCTGCAGCTGCCTCCCAGGGCCAGGTTACACTCAGAGAGGGAGGGTGCCACCAACAACCAAGAGGAAGAGGCATGAACAGCAAAAGACGCAGAAGAAGAATTGTAAAACTCTTTCTCAAAAAAATAAATAAGAATACAAAAGAATCTCTGAGATTTCTACTCATGACAACAGAGGTAATGGTAATCCTATGGAGTTTACAGCATTGAACCTGCGACATTTCTTTCCAGAAACAATGGCATTGTTATTCTCTAATAATAGACAGACAAAAATGGAATGTAACCAAGTACATTTTTTCAAGTACTAAACAACAGTTTTTAGGGTACTTGTACTTTACTTTAGAATTTCTACTTTATGCTACTTCATACTTTTACTCCTTGACATTTTGGAGGCTAATGTTGCACTTTGTACTCCACTACATTTATTTGACAACACTAGTTATTAGTCACTTTGAAGATTTAGATTATTACAAAAAATATATAAATTGACTTATAAATAATGATATTATTATTAGTTAAGCTACCCTGCAGTATGTGAAGTAATTCGACTTACCTCCACCTTTTCCAGCTACAACATTCAAGTGATTAAAAGATTAATGCATGAATTAAAATCTAGTAATATAATAAATATTATTTTGAAACGTGTTAATTCTGCACCATGAGGACTTTTACTTTTGGTACTTTACATAGATTTTGATGCAAATACTTTAGCACTTTAACTTTAGGTCCTCCGCCTGCATTTTCTTCATGTTTTCTTATCTTCTGTGTTCAGGATGTTTCTGGGTGTGTACCCCCACAGCGCACAGGTGTGGTCGAGGCTTTATAAGAAGGTAGCGACCAGGTGCCATATCGTTAGCAGCACGCATCCAAGAGGAAGCTCTGAAAATTGCGTACATAGCCTTAAAAAACGCGAATATAGCAAACGAAGAGTGAATCTGGGGTCGGCTTTCACTTTTACTGGTGATGTTGTTGACATACAGTGAGAGACAATTCCTGTGTAGTTAACCTTAAAGTGAAGCTTTGATGCAGGACTTGACTTGTGACTAAGTATTTCTACACTGTGGTATGAAAAAATAAAACCAAAAGTATCAGCAGGCCTGGACACCACAAGAGGCAAGTGACAAAACAATCTGGGGTTTTTTTTGTAATTTGGGGGAACCTGTCCTTAAGGCGGTAGGATGTAAATAAAGGGATAGTAATTGGCAATGCTAACTGTAGCCGTACTGAACTACCATAAAGATATATATGAAGAGGTGATAACAGGCCGAGAGTTCATGATATACAGGAACCTGGATGGGGTCCAGACTGGCACTGAGGTGTGAACAGGTTGTCTCACCTACTCAACAGTCTCTGTGCTGACACGACTGAATTACAATGCCGTGCATTGTATCACAGCTCAGAGATCAGAGCTGACAGAGAAAAGCCCTTCACAACAATAGCAATCTGAACCCGTTTCACATGGTACTGGACGGAAATAAAAAGAGAGTCCCCGCGCCATCCATCCGTCCATCCACAATCCTGTCTCAGGTAAATATAGCAAACCCAGTGGCCTGCAAGAGCTCTTTGTGAATGGAAACAGGGGGGCGTCGAGGCAGAGCTGTAACGAGGGCATGGCACTGTGGCATAGCTGTCTGCAGCTAGTCTCGCTGGCACACACAACACACCGGTAGTATCCCATGCAGGGCTTTAGAAAGGGGCACTCCAACTCCAGGCTACCAGTTGGGGAAGACCTGTCATTATGGTCTAAATGAGGATTTCCTCGTTGCATGAAAAAAACAGGATGCCCTGAGGTAACACAGCACTGAGTGTCTTTAAATAATGAGGAAACAAGAAGGTGTGTAAAATGCATTTAAGTATAGCTGTCAAAAACATGACTAAAAATATATTAGAACTGTAGATGAATTAGTGGAGAGCTGCCAATAAGCAAGCCAATCACACCACAGATCTAATCATGCCTCAGGCTCCGACTCTGTGACTCTGACATAAACACAATCTTGGATTTATAACATTTATATTATCAGGAAGGCAAGGGAACAGTAACTGTCAAAAATGTTATTCATGCTATGAAAGCTTGGCAGAGGGCCTTGGGCACTGGAGCACACCACAACAAAATTAATCTCATTTCCTTATCGTGGCGGATAATTAAATAATTACAGTTGTGTGTTTGTGTTCAGTTTTCTTGTGAACAAACAACATGTTTACTATCAGTGTTACTCGCCTGAATAAACTGTGCATATCCTTGAAATCAAAGAAATGTACTGAATGCATTTCCTTCCATATAAAACATTTGCACAGCTGTTTTTTTGTAATATTGCCAGCATGCTTTTCCATCAACACCTTTACTGGAGTCTTGCTCCTAAATCTGGCACATTGCCACCTCCTATTGATGAGTGGAATAATGTCACACTAGTGGCAGGACGGTATAATGTGTTGCCCGCTTACAAAACTTAAGACCTACTCATGAAAAACTTCTCCACAGCATTGTCAGAGGTGGAAAAGGCCACAGGGTACCTTTAAGTTGGATTCATTTGAATTCATTGGTGCAGCACAGCCTGGGGGCCGGGATGCCCCAAAGGTCGCAAGAAAAATCTGAGGAGTCATGAAAAGATTAACAGGATAGGACTGCAGAAAAAAAATTCTGCATCCCCAGATAACTTTTTTGCTAGACTTATTTATAATCTTCAACAAAGAACCTGAGAAGTAAAAATGACTCTTTGACTAACTGGTCATGACTCGTGTACAAAGAACCTTTGACAAGAGGTCGTAAACAGATACTGCTTCATTTTTAGGGGACGCAAGCCAAAAAAATTGGGAACCACAAATGTCCAGGGTGTATACATTGAAACAGTGGGAGGCTGGTACAATATTTTAAGTTTCTTTTTTTAAATAATGGCTGCACACTCTTGTCAGAAAACCCTTCATGATAAAGTACTGGGAATGATCCTTGTATAGTCAGTGAGAGACCCATAATTTGAAAATCCATCATATATTATTATTATTTACAGCTGCAACTTGAAGTTTAAGTGGGTTATTTAAATTTTAAATTGATAAAAAAAAAAAGTGGGGTGCAGAACGTACTGCTGCTGAAAAGTCCATTATCTTAAGTGCTCTAAGAAGAAGCTTGTGAATGATAAATTAGGCAATATGACACACTGATTATAAAAGTGCAACATTTAGATCTGCTTCACTTCCACAGTTTGAGCTATGTATGGAAGGAGAAATGAGAGAAACATCAAAAGACGTCAGGCTTTCAAGAAAGAGATGCTTATTAGAATTCGAGATTGTTGCTTGGCCCAATATGACATCTTAGTTCGTAATCACTCACAGAGCAGCTGCGAGGATACGGATCCATACCAGCCTAGAGCCAAAGAAGACATGCCGCCTGCCCGCTCTCAAAATCAACAACCTCACTAGAAACAGACTAAAGATAGAAACAGCCAACTCTCAAAGAGCACTGGCTGCAGTTAAGGGTATTACCAAACTTAAGTGTCACATTTCTGTGAAACAGAAGGCAACAAGTGCACGGGGAAAAAATATCCATTCATCCATGAGCCTGTTCCTGTTTTCCTTTCATGACTGAATTGGCCAATGTGTGTAAAACTTGAAATGCCTGTGGCTGTGAAGTGAAAGAAGGCCAGTGTGTGTGATTTAGCTCAACAACCATGTCTGCACTTTTCACTTCCCAGAATGTCACCACCCTTTTCCTGCACCATACGGATCTCTCCTCAACTGGGCTGAATTCAGTGAGTGACAAATTAGTTGCGAAATACTTAAGACATCCCACAATGTTTGCATAATTTAGGCAGCATACATTCCACACTGATTCCCATTTGTTATGCTCATGGCCTACGAAATGAACCTCCTCTTCTGGCTACACAACATACAAGCTATCATGTGTTGGGCTAAATGTCATATGAGCCAGTTGACCCGTCCACTATTTGTTGTGATTGTTTACAAATCATTCTCACAGTCATTTTTTTCATCATTAAAAACTAAAAACCTTGCGGATCTTATTATCAAATCCCATAACAATATTTACAAAGTTTTCATTCCACTTAAGTTTACCTCAGAGTTATCCCTTGTTGAATCATTGCCATGGCCCACATCCTGATCTCCACCTCCACCTGGGGTAAAATATATCTTGAAATGAGGCTGCCTCCTGGAAGAATCCCCACTGATTTTGAAAGTACAACCATTAGGTCTGTTTCTTGCTTCCATCCTCTCCATGTCTGCTTCAGTCTCATCTTCAGTTTGGCTGTCTGCACCAGTTTCCTGGGGTTGATTTTCCAGCAACAGCATCTGATGAGACAAGCTTCTCCCTAGTCGAATTCTGGGGTAATGCACCGTACGGCTACCTCTTGACGCGGCAAAGCCCACATCTGCGCATTCTTCCTGGGAAGCAGCAGCCTGTTGCCTGCCCTGGCTCTGATCCTGGTTCTGATTTTGCTGGAGCTGAAACACAAGTCTCTGTGTTCCACCATTAACAACTGAGCACTGGTCCAAGCTCTGCTGCTGGACGGACCAGCCAGTGCTACCATAAGGGTGGATTCTGAAATGCTGGATGTCAGAACCGTCCGGAGAGTTCCTCTGGATACAAATACCACCAACAGTGATACCAGGTTGACCTCTGCTATACACAGTATGGCCATTGGAGCCAATACTGAAGACCCTGCGTTTGGGCAGGTTCGGCTCTGTCAGAAAAGTTGTTGAGTTTAAAGTTTCTGGACTGTAGTACGGAGGAGGTGGATGTCGTGGAACGTCTGCTTGGATCCGTGGTTCAGTATAGGCAGGCGCAGGACCTGGAGGAGTGTAACAGGGTGGCAGGACATCATCAGCATAACCACGGGAATCTCCATTACTTGATCCATTTGAGCGCTGAAGGGAGATGTGCATCGAGGAGCTCTTGGTGGGCCGAGGCTCAGCATAGGCAGCGAGCTGGGGTATGAACATAGAGGAGCTGCGTTTAAGCGAAGGCTCTGACCTCGAAGCTCTTGGTGGGGCATGCTGCGCAGCTGGCTCCTGAGAAGGCGCAGACACCGGAGGTGGCTGCATGCGGAGCGCCGTGACCACATCATTGTCTCCCTGCTGGTCCTCAGAGTCTCCTTCCAGTATCTCTGGGGCTGTGTTACTGCGGCCTGAGCCAAAGTACAAACGCAGACGTTGAGCCATTTTCACCTCACGTCCCACAGCTCCCGTTCCCTCTCACTCTCTCTCTCTCTCTGCTGTTTGGTTCTCTCCTCTGGCTCCAGTCTCTGTCTCTTAGTGTCGCCCACTTCTCTCCTTTGGCTGGCTGGATGACTGATCCCCTTTTTTTTCTTCCACTCTCCCTCACCCCCCACCCCTCCCACCCTCTCCGAGTCTCTTCCACAACTTTCCTTCCACAGTAAACTGTACGGAGCAAAGCAGTCACACCACAAAAACTGAACAGCCACTGCAAAAGAGCTGACAACTTTACACTGCGACTCAAAGGAATGGCAGAGTGGAGGATAAAGAGAGGAAGGGTGAGTGGGGGAAAAAAAGAAGGATCCCTGTATGCCAGACTCTTAGCACTACCAAGCACTAGCGACAGACAGCAGAAATAGCCTGAGCCGAGTGACGGCCAGCATTCCTGACATGATTGGATAAGAGCGACCGGCGCTCCTGGTTTCCGAGGTGACAGTGGGTTGCTCGTAAGTCATGTGACCACAAATGGCCCCAGCACCTCCTGTTACAACCCCATGCTGCCCTCAAGTGCCAACTGGCCCCCCAAACACACCCCACTTACAACTGTCAATCCCTTCCACCACACAAATGATATCCATCTAACACCCCGCCCAATTCCCTGCCTCCACACCTCTCATCAATGTCCTCCCTTCTACGTCCACACAGTTTGGTCATTTTTAACCCTAATAAGTTACCTTATACTTACCTTTTCTACAACTGCTGATTTTCTTGTAGTGGCACAAAATATCTTCCTCAAAACACTACTGTCTTCAGCATATAGTATAAAGTAATTTACCTCAAAACGTTTTTGTCTAAATACCTTGATATCGATATTGCTTCAATAATGTAAGGTGGACTATTGGTGCTTTCACGTAATATTTACACAATGAGATTTTTGATAAATAGTTATCAGTAGTGTGGATATAAGGGATGGCATTTTAAGTAACTTCTAAACTCGAGAAGTAGCATTAAATTATTGTAGAGTACAGGTAAAAAAAAAATCTAACAGACAATTGGCCAATAACGGAAAACAAGTACAATTTGAAATGCATTTATTGAACAACCGGGCTTCAACTAGCCTACTAAACCATTAAGTCAAAGTTAACTTTAGAAAAGTCAGCAAACGTTCTGTTGCTGCTGTCACAAAGGTTGGACGCAGCACCGATGGGCTGTCTTTGGAGCTGCGCTCCTCAAGGTCAGTTTAACATCTACCTGGTTATTATGAGCTAACACAAGCATCCGACACCAAGCCATTAACCAGTCCCAGCAACCTCACACTGACACTGAAACAGCTTGACTCTGTTGGTAAACCCTTTAATAACCACTAGGTAACTTTAGCCGTGTGATGCTAACACTTCGCCCTATCACTGGTGGTTTCTAGGTGCAGAGCTCACACTCCTTCAGCAGTAATCTCTTGATGAACAGAGAGAACAACAGGGCAAAGAGTCTATGAGCAAAGCAATACACTGCATGTAGCTCCACAATTATATAAGATTTTTCCCCTTTTAAAAAGTAAAAAAATATATTTATAAAAATCATGTTCACAAGTGTGATGTTGAGCGGCAATTACTCAATAAATTAAACAAATGCTGAAGTCCAAACTGAGTACTCATACCCATTCCTAGAGGATATAATGACGAAGTGTGTAAAGGGAAACAATGGCACAGCTGGAACAGTCTGGTAAGTTCAGAAAATTACTTTACTGTAATGCAGCCTTTAAAACCAGGAAATTACAACACTTTCAATATTACAATCTCAAATATAAGGCGATATCTATTCTTATATCATGACATAATACTAACATATTGCCCAGCTCTAAACTCTACCTTTACACTATCCCTTCATTAATGTAATGGCTTAAGGACATGGCATCTCCCTTTCTGCTGTTACTGATAAATCTATATTCTTTTTTAACAGGTACACTAGTCACATCCTGATGTCCAGGTTTTCTTGCTAAATGTTACCACTAAAAATGCGACATTCATCAATCAATCTGGAGGACAAATTGAGCCCTGCTACTTCTCGTAGCTTGGAAACAGGAAAAAAAAGATGCATAAGGAAGTTGTTGCTAAAAATGGACCAGAAAAATAGGCAGCGGCAGAGTGAGGAGCAGAATATCTGACAGATTGCAGCTTTGATAAGGCAAACAGCAGAATCCTCTCTGGAGAAAGATATCCAAGTCTTCTTCAAACAGAATAGACTACGCCGTCTCCAGTACACAGCCAAACACTTAACTGTCTGGTGGTTTTATAGGCCACTCTGTTTGCATCCAAAAACCGCCCAAGATACGACTCAGCTGTGATCCTAACCTGCGATGCTCAAATCAGGCACACAAATTATGATGTTTAAGCACTTGTAATGTTCTATTTGGCTACAGTTCAAGATACAACAGAGAGATTTCCACAACATCCATGAGAGCAGTCTTTTTTTACTGTCAGGTTAGCATGTGAAGATGGGGGTTTGGGGCTACTCTGTCCTGAGACCAGACTTGGTGGGCGAGCTGTCTGCCTCCATGCACACAAAGCACCCTATGATAATTTGGCATTTCAGAACTGTGTCGTCCAAAAAGTTGTTCCCACTTCTCTGACTGGTTTGACCTATGGTTCAGCGCTCAGTGTGTCACTTTATCAGCCTCAAAAAGCACACTGCAACAAGCTGACAGCCAAACCACTGATGGTGCACCACAGTGGGGAAGAAAAAAAAAGGAGAGGACAAGAACAAAAAAATGAAAGTTCTCCATTGTGGACAAGAGGGCATCAAGGAGACAAGTGATATTGACTTGAGGCAGTGATACAGCCAAAAGAAAAGACTGTAGAGCAAGAAAAAAAATCATCGCTTGGCAGCCGGTTACACTTCGCGATGACACACTGCCTACAGTGTTAGGCACAGTCAATAAATGTGTGTGTGTGAAATGTTATAGAGAATGTTCTGTATAAAAGAAACAAAATGCCAATGTGTGGTCCAATGGCAGCATGCCCAGCTTGCCAAATGACATAACATGCCTGCTTCAAACAAAGCACTACACTGTATTGTAGGCCTATTCAACCTATCTTTACATTCTGTGTTAGCTGTCAGTCGCATATGTAGTTCTTCCGTATTTTGTAAGCACTTACATTCGTTGACATTCAGTGTATCTAGGGATTTTCTCCAAGTACACATAGGTAAGCGGCAATCTATCATACATGCTATAATGCAAAGCTTAGTCAAACTTTTCATCTCTTCTGACAAATAAACAATAAATTAACAGATGCAAGAGAACAGGCAGCCCCTTGAAAGAAATACTGGCCAGCGGTGGAGGAGCTGCCTTGGCATGCACCTAGAGATAGACAGAAAAGCACCTCCTCAGACATATAAGGAGAGGACCGGGCTTGAGGCTGCCTGTGCTGTGCTGTTGTTGTGTCTTCCTCTTCTATATGGCAGCAGAGAGCTCCCACTGAACTGAGGGAAACATTACAGCTGCCCTCTTCTTTGCCGGCTGAGCGCCAGCAATTCCCTTCTGCAGAACATGCACACACAACAGGCACTAATGTATGCAGTGATTTTATCAGTAACATGCACATTAAAGTGACTGAATGAGATTTAATCATAAAATGTCCCCATCTTCACTTCATTATGTTATCAGGAAAACTGCAGGATGTAGTGTAACAAAAAGCTCAAATCTTGCGACCTCCTACGTCGGTCCTCCACGCACAAAAACAGCAGTCCCGAACCTGCGAGGCCCAGACAGAATGGGCCTTATACAGCCAAGAACATCAATACTATGTTAGGCTGGATCTGCCGTTTGTTTTATCAAACATCAAACTCAGGACACAGACCCCAGAGTTACTGAGAATTTATAGGAAATAAATACTACTGCAGTTACAAAACCCTTTCAGGAAATCCCTTCCCTTCTTCCATGGAACAACATCTTTGTTACGTCAACAACCATTTCACTCTCCTTCGAAGATGTTTCGCCAAGGCGAAGGTTATACAAAAGCGTGAATTGGTGAATTGATTATCCAGACCTACTTGTGCTCTTTTTAATTGCTGCAGCTCTTGACATTGTGCAGACATTTAATCTAGTTGTCATGGCAACTGAGGGCCTACAACGGGCTTAATTTCACAAGTCAATGAAACTAGTGTTCTCGTCTGTGGTGGAAATCTGAGAAATTTGACATAAGAGGAATGTAGGAGTTGTTAGCGGACCACAGCCTTAAAGCAGAGCAATGAAACTAACAGATGAACAGGCCGTGCAGTGTCTGTGTCCATGTTTTTTTCCTAGGAGCATCGCAATGTGTTTGTTTTGAGTTCTTTTGACTGAGCCTACGGCTGAAATCCTGCGGCATCAGATCTGGCAATGTGTCAGAGAGTTCACAGGAAGAAAACTGTGAAGACATAGGCGGTCACAAATAAAGTCAGAACAATTCATTCCAGTTTGTTAATAACCCTTGTGTTGAAATGAAAGCAGAACTATTCTGGGAAAATGGCATAAAAAGCAATACAGGTGTGCGACAATATCAGTTTTACAACCATCATATTTTATTTGGTGGCACATGGATGTTTTATTGGCATAATTGAGACTAATCCATAAAAGAAAGTACTACCAGAAAGCCCATTATCACCGATGGAAATGGCACTTGATGTTACCAAGACAATATGATGTCTATATAGTCTGAAGTGGAAACAAACTGCATGAAGTAAATTGAAGAGGTTTGAGTTCGCAGTGGGTGGAACTAAGTAAATCAACTACTGGTGAAAGCTGTCAAAACAAACAAACTGCAATTAAAGTTAATGTGTGATGTATGCAACAGAGGGAGTGAAGGGTAAGAGGTTACGAAGTGTGAATCTTACCAATCTGTTTTCATCAAACACCTCGAAGAGTAGCCTGTGATTCTGCGGACACACCTGTGTTGGCAACAAAATAACAGGGGAGATTATACAGCAGTCATCTCATAGTTATGTTACATACAAAGCCAGTGTAAATGTACATGCATACAAACACTTTTTAGGCAACAACCTGTTTGTTTTTGCATCACAATAAATCATGACTAGTGGCTTGTCAATCAGCGATACTCAAATGGTTATAACATAGGGCTGAACTATAATTCTTTTATAAATAACCAGTCAGGAGTAATCATATGCATGTAGCTAAGCCTCTAAAGTCTAATATGGTCCATTTGATTACAGTTCAGGAGGAGGTGGCACTGACTGTTAAACTGCAACTAAAGATTAACAACTCTGACACTACCGCTCTAGAGTAAACAAGAGAAATAACAGAGCATCGTAGTGGAGGGTGCTGGTAAGAATCTGACACATAGTAAAGCATGCAAAGAGTTCAAAACGTGAACTCACTCTGAAGTAGAATTCCTCGTTCCATTTGGGATTGAGGGTCTGAAACACAAAGCATAGACGTGGTTAGACTAATAATTCATTATCAGTGAACACTATCATTAGTCTTACGCTGAAAACAGCACAGATGTATGAAACCTATCCAACTCGGAGTGAGAGAAGAGAGTCCAAGTGAGAAATTAGGCTCTATCTTGTGCGTCAATGATCCTCTTAGGTTGTTAGGAAGTTTGTAGCTAACAACATGTCCCAGTGATTGGCATTAGTCCCTAGATTAACAACCATGAGGATTTTCATCCACTTTCTGGATGGGTCAGCTCAGTGTGTGGACGCTCAGACTCTCTCCTTCTGCCTCACACATTTGATATTTTATTGGACTGAGAACTATTTGACACATCTCATTAAAATTCCTTGGGTGATTGAAAAGACTTAAACACCAGAATGTCAATGAAACCTTGATTTCACAGGTCACTCTGATTAATAAACACTTTACAACATTTTACGGCAGCGATGAAATAACATCTCCATTTAAACAACTGCTGACAAAGCAGAATTACAAATGAACCCACTGCCCTTTCACCAAAAGCCAATTTAAATCTAAAATCAGTCTTGAAAATTTTTCTAGAATAGTATGCCAAATATCAATGTTTGGTATAGGCTCAGGGTATCTTCTGGTTACTGATGCTAATCTCAGAGTGGCTCTTCATTTCTCATCGCCATCTTGCCACAAGCTATACTTTTATACTCAACGACAAAGACGCCATCAAAGGTGTCCCATTTAAAGACACACAGAACCCACGGAAGAGCCGAGCAGTGATGCTTCATTTTCTGCTCCACATAGCAGTGCATTGTCAGCTATTTATATCCAGTAAGGCAACCGTGGCCACTGGCAGCATATGTCTGCCTGCGTGGAGGCCTGAGCTGCCCGACTCCAGCAGAGGCTTGGCTGGCAGCTACATGAAGCTAACCTTAACTAGCAGGAAAGGAGACATTTACAAAAGGAGCTGAGTCAGGCTATTTTACAGTGTTAGAAGCCAACAGCTTCACTGGGATTTCTCCCCTGTATATTATATAACTTGTAATGCACAATAGCATGCATTACAGATTCTGGATTAAATGAGAACATGTGACAGACCTCTATAGGCTTCATTTCAGCTCAGAGAAATGCACAATGTGAGCAATCATTATGGACATATGGTTCAAAATCACAGCCCACTTCAACATTAAAATATCCTCTTAAGAGTTTATACTAATAGCAAGTAATAGCTCCCCCTGCTGTGAACAGATTTCCTCCCAAAATAGGCCACTGAGGTGAAAAGAGCTTGCCCAATGTCTCCCTCTACGCTCTACAGAGCAGAAAAGGAAGCACTGCCTTCTGCTTCTTTACTGTGGTTTCCATCTCTAGAGACGATATGATGCACTGATATGAAGGAGAGGTGGTGGCAGCACAGGGGGTGGGGCTATTCAGAGAACATAGTAATCTCAAATCTGTGACTCAAAAGGGGAGTGAACAAAGTCACATTTAAATGGCTGTGCAGTAAAAGCGTGGTGCAGGTGTGTGGGAGGGGATTACTGCTGCAGGAGTGGCCAATCTGATATGATGAAAACAAATCAGAGTTTGTTAGGTCTCAATCTACGAGCCTACGGTCTGTGCAGGACACAGGAAGGAGCAGCACTATGCTACAGATGCATGCATCAGAGCCACTTCTTACTTTAGGACTTACCTTTTTAATGGTTTTTGTTTGGACTAAGGCAAGCTCTTTGTTTTCATCCGCAACATAGAGGGACAGTTTGACGTAGGGATCGCTGCAGAAACAAAACAGGAATAAAAGAAGAATCAGTTTCATCTTGAGCTTTTCACAGTTCTCACTTTGCAACAGCTCATGCAAATTCACAGGTACAAATCGGCTCCCAACAGTCATAAGAGTATTCAACAAACATTATTTACAGATCGTATTGCTGACAACAAGAAACACACATAATAGTACAAAACCAACACTTTTCCAACATCTCTCTCCAAAAAAAGGCCAAAATACTATGAACAAATAACTGTTTAAATCAAGCAATATCTGACTAAAACACAAAAATCTGACCAAGCATTAAGTGGCAACTTTATGGCTATACTTAGCGACTTGTATTTAACTTTCATTTCGCTGAGCTGAGACGTCTCTAAATGCAGCTTTCAGTCATGTCAATCACTGCTCATAAACTGTGGTCAAACTGTCACTAGGCAGCGCTGATCAAATATGAATCAATATTCGGTGACTGCATTGCCTATTTCTCACCTCTAATGTTTTCAGAAACATATTGCAGTGTACTGTTAAGCTGTAAAATGAGAACGTTTGTGACCCCGCCACCATGTTGAAAACAGTTGTGCGAAAATGGCCCAGCGGCTAGAGCAAATGTTCTCATTTAACTGCAAAACAGTACACTTAAATATGTGTCTGTAAACATCTGAGGTGAGAAACAGGCAATGCAGTAACAGAGTTGATTTATATTTGATCAGCACTGCCTAGTTTGGCAATTTGACGGCAGTTCACGACCCGTGATTACCATGATTGACAGCTGCATTACAATCTCCTCAGCTCTGATTGCTTGATGTCCTTCAGCCACAGTAGATTCTAGCAAATGCCATCAGAGGCACTATGAGGAGGACAAGATATTTTGCACAGACTATGTCTCTCTTATACTTTTGTCAGGATATGGTGACAGTTTTCAGAAAATATGACAAGTTTGTTACCAACTGAAGCTTTAAGTACTTGACAGTTTTTAATTCTATATACTGAAACACACTTTTAGGTCTTAAAAGAAATTAGGGATCCCCTTCTTCTACAATAATAAACAGAATACTGTACAGCCTAGTGTGCCTAACCTCAACTCGTCCCATTCCCAGTCTACATCATTTTAACTGTGGGCACAGGTACCACAGCCCATATTGCTAAGCTTCCTACACTCTGACAAACTGCCTGTTTCCAGACCTGAAACCTGAGTCTGCCACCAACAACCACAGCAGATAAAAACTGCTTGCATTTAGGTATTATGAGATAAGGCTATAATGTCTTATTGACAAAGCAGAGGGCTAAAAATAGAAACTGCAACGCATTTTGAGGTAAGCAGTGCAAGTAGTAAGCAGAGTATGTGACTGTGCCATTTAAAAATAGCCAGTTGGTTTATTTGTAGGTGCTGACAGGGGAGAAAATCTCCAGTGAGTTCTGGATAGAGAGGCAGAGCTGCACTATTTACCAAGCAGACCAATTACTCTACTGATCTCAGTCCCAACAGGCAGTACAGGGTAAAGTGTCAGGTTATAACCTTTCCAAAAACCTCCCTGAGAAAGAAAACTTCTCACAAGTCTGACTGTGACAGTGAAGATTTTTCAGTCAGTGACTTTGCACGTTCCTACATGAAGCTTTTTATATTAAGACCAAACCTGGATGACAAAACCGCTGTTACACATTTATGTTTCTGTTGTCTGTTTTCTGGCTGCAGCAATTTCATTTGTGTGTAGTCTAGATTACATAATGCAGGTAGTATGTGGAGAGGTGGCACTGTCTAACAAAAATAGTGGCGGCACTACCTGAAGGTTTGTTTGCTGTCTGCTGTGAAAAAGTCCTATAGGGCTGGATATCGCCGCGGATTTCCCAAACTGATTCTGATTCACAAGGTCCCAATTTGAGTCGAATCATGATCTAAATTAATATCAATTAATTTGGGGATATTCCAGTTACAATACCAATTTTTTTCTCTTGGGTATGAACGCAACTCTCAGAGAACTAATGCTGTAAATTGTACAAGGAACCCTCTAACCTGGTGCAATAATAAAAAAAAATGAATAAGTAACAGAACTCCCTTTGCACAGCCAGTCTCAAGGATCAGGTGCTGGTCGGACGCAGAACATCTTCGATTAAAATCATAAACATAAACCACCGCAACCTGAACTGAATACCTGCAATTATTTTAAAAGCAAACAATGCATTACGCCCGTGGCTTATTCAGGTTCGCGATTCCCACTTCACCCAAATCTTTGCATGAGCGTGTGGGTGAAATGTAGCCTGGTTCTAGTATATTACTGAGGATTCGAAAGCTATAATTTTCAACAACGCCGTACAGACATATGTCCTTGCATATGAAAGTTGCAACAACCTCAGTACTTTTTTGGACAAGCAGAGAACTGGATAGTAAATGCCTGTTCCAGTGGGGTTTGTTTCAGGTCGGATATTTTCGCAGGTCGCTTATCTGGATGATGTTTCCTTAAATGGTTTCAGAATTGTAGCATTTCTTTGCTTTTGTCCAGCTTTTCTCAGTCTTCATAGTTTTTAAATCCAAAATGCAACCAGACATCTCCCCTTAGGCTTGTTGGCACCTTCAGTGGAACAGCTTACGGCATGTTTGGATTCAACTGAGGTTCGCTAGTCTCTCATGTGGTTGATGTGTAGATTAATAGTTTGGTCAATAAAACATCAGAAAACACTGAAAAATGCCCATCACAATATCCTGAAGCCCAAGATAACCACATCAAAAGTCTGTTGTCTGACCAACAGTCCAAAACCTTGCTTAAATGATTAATCTGTGATCCAAAGAATTGATGACAGATTGATTAATTGATTTATCGCTCATCTACTTCCGAGGGGCCAAAATTTCCCATAAAGCTCCCATTTCTCTGTCCCATTCCTGCTTATGTGCGTCCTGAAATGACTCATATCAATGTGAACACAATCTGCTACATAATGAGCATATACATTTATAGATGTCATTTCAGGACACAACTCTATTGTGTGTAATTAAACGACAGACAAAACAACAAGCTGCAGGCTACATGTAGAACAGAGACACACATCCTCTAATTCCTCACACCAACACAATCTCTAGCTTTCAGTCTTCCCGGATGACACCAAGGAAGTGAATATCTTTTTTTTCCCAATGCCCTGGGTGAGATGTTGGTGTTACATGTTGAATTTCCTGTGTAATAAATGACATTTGGACTGCAGTGGCTAGACTTGACACACAAGATAGAAATATGATTTGAAATAGCAATTCAAACCATCTGAATGCATTTTAAATCTGATTTGCAATAATCACTTTCCAGGCAATTTTTTTCCCTGCCATCAGACTTGATATAAGCAGCAATCTAATTCCAGTATGGATATATCCAAAATTAGATTTCGCCTGCCAGTTGGAGTGCGGCCCTGCATTGATTCTAAGGAAGTAGCTGAGAGGGAGCGAAAGGAAAAGGGCAGAAGCAGAGATGGGAAATATTAAAAAATGAGCCGCGAATGTACCCAAAGCAACTGCTGTTGCTTGATTGTTAATTAACATCTCCAGGAACCCCACAGCCTCTAATTGTGTGTTTGTGTGGTTCTGTGATGTGCTGTGACTAAACTAAAACAATGGCCCTACTGTATCACGACCGCACTGAGACTCCTTCTTGTCTCCTTGCCTTTATCAACAGAGATCCTGCTGAGGGAGACAGGGTACTTAAGGTCAACACTGGGAGATGAAAGCTAACAAGGGTGGCTGGATTCAAATGGTACCTTGGTCCACTTGTTGTTCGATTGCACGCGACTTCCTCGCACCTCGCTAAATCAACAAAAACAAAACCTATGGGTGTTTCTCTTCGTCCGAAATAACCTAGAAGAACACAATAGATCAAAGTAGCTGTATCACAGAATAAAGCAGCAACGGGGACGGGTTTGGAGCAAAAAAAAAAGGAGAAAAGAACAAGCCAGCACTGTTTGAGCATCTTATGAGGTGACAGACTGCCAAGTCAGCACTGTCTCCTGTGGTAGCTCGCCACACATCCAGACCTCATTCAGTGTTTCTTCATTACAGTTCAGATTTCTCCTGAGCCAGGCTGAGCTGTCCTGCCAGCAGGGCATCAGGATGCTAACACATGCACTCTGGCATGTGAGGAGCACTCACACAGTGCTAAACATGCCAGGCTCCTTCTCCGACAATGTCCGCTCTCTCATAGCTCAAATACAATGCATTACTGTAAACGACAGTAGGGTTAGTGTTCAGAATTAGATGAGGCTTACACTAGTCATACGATGATTTCAGCCAGATACCAAGTGCATTAAAAAAAAAACGCAGTTTAAAGTCGTTATCCATAACTGTATGAGAAATAAAATAATTGAATTCTGATTG
This sequence comes from Epinephelus fuscoguttatus, assembly GCF_011397635.1. Classification (NCBI taxonomy): domain Eukaryota; kingdom Metazoa; phylum Chordata; class Actinopteri; order Perciformes; family Serranidae; genus Epinephelus; species Epinephelus fuscoguttatus. The sequence continues at coordinate 14,610,397 of NC_064769.1, forward strand.
TGTGAGTAAAGCTTTGCTCTGACTGGGTGTTGTCTCATTCAGACTATTCTTGAACCTTCTCGTGCTTGTTGTTTACCAGCAGATGTTACTGATGCAGTTAAAAAATGATAACATGCGATCTTCAGTGAGACAGCCTTGGATGGCATTGCTGCCGTACTGCTTCATGCATTTGCATTTTATTTTCAGTGCAAAGCTATTCAGGTATTGAAGTGGACCTTTGTGGGCCAAACAGCTGACTCTTGAACAGGAATTTCAATTCAGCTGTCGGAGAATTTGCTCTCAAGGGAGCATGTTGTCGAGAATGCATATGAAAAAAGCAACAGCACTGCAGACACTGAATCACATGTGGATCCTTAGACATACAGTGGTGGAAAAAAGTTTTCGGACACCCTTAAAATTTTACACAATCTCAAATATTATCATGAAATATTTGTGGAAAAATCTTTTTTGTGTTTCAAAAGGTGTGGCTGCATTAGACAGATACAAACAAATACAAATTATATTTTTTTGTTTATTGTTTACAAGAAAAACTAACAAAACTAAATTCTTGACAGTTTCAATATGTCAGTTCTCAACATTGTCGGTATCAAAGTCAACAAATAACAGAGAATGTGTTCAAAACTGAACAAAAAATAAATAAACCATCACATCATCAAATTAATATTTAGTAGTCCTGCCATTGGCACGTAGTAGAGCTCTAATCCTGGCTGGCATGTTCCCCACGAGCCTTTCATGCTGTTGAGGGGTAATCTTGTCCCATTCTTCTTGAATTACAGCTTTTAATTCTTCTAAATTCTTTGGTTTATGCTTTGAAACAGACCTTTTGATAATCCACCACAGATTTTCAATGGGGCTCATGTCCGGGGATTGAGCTGGCCACTCTAAAGACCTGGATACTGTGCTCCTGCAGCCATGTTCTACTGGCCTTGGATGTGTGGCAAGGGGCATTATCTTGTTGAAACATCCAGTTTTTACCTCGACGGAACAGTGCATGCGCAGAAGGGAGCATGTGGGTTTCAAGAATGGTACAATATTTGGTAGAGTTCAATGGGCCATCACAGACAGTGAGATGACCAACACCAGCAGCACTCATGCATCCCCAAACCATGATACTGCCTCCACCATGCTTGACAGTAGGTACTGTACATGCTGGAGATAATGCTTCGCCTGGCCTTCTGCGTACCCTCACATTAGTAGGAGGAAGATAAAGCTGGAAACTGGACTCATCTGACCAGAAAATCTTCTTCCAATTCCTGGCTGTCCAGTTCTTGTGTGCCTGGGCCCAACGACGCCGGGCTAACCTCAGTCTCTCATTGATCAGGGGCTTCTTGATAGCCTTGTAGGACCTTAAGCCATGATCTAAAAGTCGGCCACGTACAGTGCGGGTGGAACACTGGACACCAGTTTGGTTTGACCACTGCTGCTGAAGCTCCTGTGATGTCATTCGGTGGTTTTGCCTGCACATGCGGATCAGGATGCGGTCATTTCTTGCTGAAGAAACCCTTGGACGCCCAGATCTTGGTTTGTCTTCCAAGCTGTTGATTCGTCTGTATTTCTGCAGAGTGTATCCAACTGCTGAAGGACTGCATCTGCACTTCCTGGCTATTTGGCGGCAGCTGTACCCTTCCTGGCTGAGAATCTTTATCTTCAGGCATGTTTCCTGCGTTAGGTTCCTTGTTTTAGCCATTTTTGTGTCTGAAGAACTTTCCAATGTGCTGGCTTTATGTAGACACGAAGCTTGGCAACAAAAATTGTGTCTTTTAATAAAAAGAACAACCTTCATCACTGTACCAAAATGACCCAATACTCAAAATTTCTTATGTATTTTTATGGAACCAATCAATTTTAAGTTTTTTATGGCTTTTTTGGATTTATTTAGTATTTTGGCTGTGACTGTACTAAGAGAAATTGCACTTGAAGACCTAAGAGTGATTCTTAATGCGATATTTCACAAATGCATGGGGTGTCCGAAAACTTTTTTCCACCACTGTAACCTTATTTTAGACAATCTTAAAATATATTTTACTCTCTTCCCATACACCTGACTTTACTTATAGGTTAGTGTATGCAGGGCTCAACAATAGGGATTGCCTGATTGCGCAGGGGAAGTAAGATGCAACAATGGGATAGTAAATCTGGCAACTCAAAAAGAATTAAACACATAGGCCTACTTATTTCCTTATCTAATGATGTAAGTAGGTACAGAGTGAGGCATCTCGCTTTCTTCTTATTTCCGTCGAAACTTGCACATGCGCAGTACCAATAGAGCACAAAAAGAGCAGCGGGTAAAGACAAAGTTGATGAGCTGAAGCACAAGCAATCAGTTCAATTATCCTGAAAACAGGAGGTTGGTTGGGTGGCGTTACAGGATGTGAGCGAAAATCAAACTTAGTGTTGTGCAGTTTACTGCAAGTTTGAGAGTCAGGTGGATAAAACAGGGTTGTTTTTAAAAGGCATGTCGAGTTTCCGAAAAACAAATCTGCAGCAGAAAGGATGGTCCACGGTTCCAAGAAAAATAAACAAGTATTATCAAGTTCTTCGGCTGAATGTTGCATGTGGCCTGGACTAAGAGCACAGAAATGGTACGTACATAAAATGATAACTGATTTAGCTGTGCCTGATGGTCACTCCGTGTACTATTAAGAGATTGCAGCCCTCTAGTACTGCAGGTACAGAGGCGGGTAATTAAAATTCAGAGGGCAGAAGTCACAGCGCTCAGCCATGCTAAAAAATAACTATACACAGACTTCAGAGGGGTGTTATGTAACATGGCATAAAAGTTGTGATAACAGTGGGTTACACTTCATCACAGAAACACACAAGGAGAGAGGAGGTCTGACAGCACAAGAAAAGACCTCTTGATGAACACAAGACCCACAAAAGTTTAACATCTGTGTCTTCCTACGTGTGAGAAAGTATGTCTTGACAGAGTATGTGGTATGGTATAATTATTAGTCACGCTTTTATCTGGGAAAACTGTAATAGAGGTGGGTTATGAGTAGGATTGGAGAGGCAGGTAGGTAATCATTGATTAACACTGGAGCCTAAGGTCTCTGTAAGGTAAAGGAGTGTAGTCACAGTGCATAACACTGTCCTGTCCAAGGTCAGCCTAAAGGAGACCCTCTAAATCAAAGAGCAGGATGCTATATGCAACGACATGTCTACAGATATGCTTGTATTTGCCTTTTTTCATATCAGTACTGTATGTTACAAAACAGTTATAAAAATGACAACACATATGTGAGCTTTAGAGAAACTAACACCAGCCTACATATCAAAATATACAACTAGTGATAAGCAAAGGGAATACACCTGAAGTGAAGTAGCCTGTGTCCACAGCAAGTACACTGACCAGGCCTACACATCTATCCCACAACAATGACATTAAAGTGGCATAACAGTGTGACTACTGAGAAACCTCTGCTGAAAACAGCCTCTTCTGGTGTGTCCTAAATAAAAGTCCTGTGATACTCACCTGGCTCCAATGATGTCTTTCTTCGCCAGATCCATTCCTGCAATGACCTTAACCCGCAGCACTCTCGTTTCATGCTGCAGAAGAAAGAGACGGTGGACCCAAACGTTAAATTGAATTCATGGGAAAATTATCTCATAACTTCAAATGGAAGCCACTTCAAAGATTCAAAGCTGCATTTTTCAAGTCAATAACCCTGACCTAGAAATGAATTGAGTTGTGTCTGAAAAGCATTCAATCCTGAATAACTCCAACATTTAAAACCTGACAGGTGACAATACATAAACAATACTGAAATATTGCAGAGAAAGGGTACTGTAATGTTAGTTATAGGAATACTTAACCCACAAAGTGATCATTTGTATATCAGTTACCCCCTCTGTGTTACACTGAATTTGTGGAGAAAACTTTGTTTTTATGACATACCTCTACAGTTAATGAGGAATCCAAAAACAGAGAAAATCCTTGATGAATTGGAGTAAAAGGGGACTGCATTTAACAACAATACTATATCAAAACATCTGTTTACAAATGCTCACCCATCTGATTCAGTATAATCCAAGTCTCATGTATCCAGTCATATACTCAGTACTTCCTAAACACATTACTATTTAAAATACTTGTACAAAGTTCAAATGCACGCGCTTGCCCAGGCACGCTACTCACTACTATTTCTTAAAAAGTGAGGTTTTAGTGAAAATGCAGGTGTTTGGCAAGAACATAGCATATAACTGGATAAATGAAACTTGGGCCATACTTAATGAGTTGTGTAAGAGTTTGTACACTAATGTTTTGATAGCGTTTTGCTGTTGTTATAGGCAGGTCCGCTTTTACTCCAATTCATCAGGAACGTTCTACGTTTTTGGATTCTTCGCTCACCATGGAGGCATGCAAGAAAAACAAAGTTGTCGTCACAAATTCAACAAACACATGGTGAGTACTTTAAATACAAATGATCATTTTCTGGATGAAGTAGGCTATTTCTTTAATACTAAACCACTTCATACTATGCTTGGTCTACAGCTTCACATAGTCTTTTGTCTATTGGAAATGGGGTCTAAAGTAAAAGTTAATGACACACTGCTTCATGTGTGTATCCTAAGAAGGGTTCATGATGTGTTCATAAAGCCTTGCAACAAATTCTGTCACAAATTTATATATAAGTGCTGGAGAATGGAGCAAAGGAGGGACTGGGATGGGTGGGAAAGCAGACCAACCCAGCTGTTACCTTAAGCCATGGCCTTGTTCAGAGGGTGTAGCATTTCTGACTGTTTGCCTCATCACCACAGGAAGTGAAATGTCTTGTGGAATGCGGACCCACAATTGTCTTAAAACCATTAGCCTACTTGTGGAGATTATATGATGTGATTTAATGCTGACAATATGGTGAATTTTAACCAAAAAGTAACCATCCCTTTCTGAAGTGCCCCTGTATTGCAGTGTGTGGAATTTTTAATACTGGCATGCTTCCCCTCCAGTAATGACTGACAGACAGGGCATGGCAAGGCTATGAAAGTGAAAAGAGTTACCTCATCAGAAAAGCAGTGCAAACACAAACACTGGCTGAGTTAGATTGCTCATAGCCCTTCAAATAAAGTTTATCATTAACTTCTCATAAGTTAAGATCATAAACTGATCTTGATTAACAAAATTAAATGTCAGAAAAACAGCTTTAATGGGAATATCTAGTCAGATATGTGCCCGTTTAATGGTTGGTGTATCTACCAAGACATCTGTCCATTAAATTGGTATAAAGAAACCACATGCACATCTCGCCTCCCTCCTGGTAAGAGTGGCAGTTCAGCCTACTGATGACAAACTCAACAATCAGTCACACCCCTATTTTCCTGAAAACCTTGAGTAAACATATGAAATAATTATTTTTAGTCGTTCATCCGGATCTTCCAAAGACTTATCTCGAGCCTTACTATTTCTGACTGCAGTGATAATGTCTGACAAATAACTGACTAATATGACAGCTGCTGGGTGATCAAATGATTTTGTTTGCCACTCAGCAGTGTCCTCATGTTTGACTCGTGACTGTCGCGCTGCCATGTAAAACAACGTTTGCATCCTGGCATTGCTTTACACTGCATTATTAATGTGCGTCTGTATGTCAAATGCGACACAGAGTTCAAGACTGAAGTCAATATCGACCTCAGTTGACAGCGCAAGACGTACATGCCTCCGTTTCAAACTCGCTGAGCGGTGAGCTCACCATCAAACGGCTTTGATTACTGACTAGAGGCGGTGTTAAAGTCAGGCAGAGTGATTAGCTTGACATGCCATCCAGCCCTCCACCCAAGAAATGTCTCCTCTGCACATCTGGGCTTCAAAACAGCACTTTAGAGCTACAAGTCGCTCGTGCATTTATGCAAATAAAGGATACAGGGAGGATTTTAAGATTGCTCGATTCAATTTTTAACACGCTGGAGTCAAAGTGGTGCATCTGTTACTTGAATTAAGATGGGGAAACTAGTGGACACGCACACAGGGGGGCAGGAAATTGACAGCTGCCTGAACATTACTATGGAATGTTACCGTGGGTGAGGGCTTGTTAGCTTGACTATCGGCTAGCGTTGGTGTTAGCTATTTACGGCTGAACCCCCCCTTGCGCGAGACGCCTATTCATGACTGCTGCCTGCATAACAAAGCTTTGTTATTATTACAGCTTACCTCATCTTCTGATAGTCCATATACCGGCTCGTAATTCGCAGCCATATATCCTGCGGTCCACGCTATGCACACAAAAACAAGCAAAGCTAGTTAGCTAGCCTTGAACAATAAAGTCCCACTTTCCCCTCTCTGCCGTGCGGCGGTGGTCAAGTCTACGGTGAAACCAAGTCCTCGTCACGGCACGGCGGTTCGGTTCTCAGGCGGATAACGTAATCCTCGCCAGCGTGGTCAGCCCAGGACAAAGCCTGGAATATAAAAAAACAGTGTCCAAAATGTTTCAACTGAGACAGATCGCTTTTGTCAACTCCGAGCTTATCCCCCGAAACGTTTTGACACTTGACTTCCTCCTAACAGCTCAGCCAATCGGATGCCGTCTAGACGTGATTGCTGTCGACATCAACCAATCAGTTGCGTCGTGAAATCCCCAAAGCTCTTCGGCGGCCAATTAAATATGCAGAGGGCGTGGAGCTGGGGTGTGTGTGTTTTTTGCTCTTCTTTTCTCGGGGTGTGTGAGGCTGTGTCTTGGAAAGCAACTAAGTTTAACATTGCCAGGATTTATTTAGGCATCTGTATAATATATATTATCACTATTTCCGGCTAACTATCCTCGCGAAGGTGGTTACTGGCTCTGGTCATTTCCATTCAGCCCTGAGCGCGTTCATGTCTGGGGCGGGGCTTGGGGAAAGCACAGCCAATCATAGGCGAGATGCTCAGACAGAATGAAACTAGTGATCCGCATCATGAATTTAGGTCGATGAAGAGGCAAAAGTTAGAGGAGTCACCGTGGGAAATTAAATCGACTCCAGCTCTCTCCACACAAGCATTCATTTATTAAAAAGAAAATAAAAACAAGCGATATGCGAGTTAACTTAATGATATAAACAACTGACAAAATGGGCTATCTTAAAGTAAGGTTATAGCTTCTGTATGTGAAACATAGATTAATAGCATATAGACGTGGCCCAGTGGATAAAAAAATATATATAATCCCTAAACACAGACATAGAAACCAAAACGTATTTTTCCATTTGTAATGTTTTTAATTTATTTTTTATTTTGTTTTGTTTTCTTTTAGTTATTTATTTTATTCATTTTATTTTGTTTTATTTTTATTCTTATTTATTTTGTTTTGTTTTATTATAGTTATTTATTTCATTTTATTTTATCTTATTTTATTTATTTATTTATTTATTTTGGATGAGTTACAGCCCAGTTACCACATGTACACAATTGCACATATATGAAGTCATTATTGATGTGTGCAATGTGTTTCATATGACATGATCTGTCATCTGTCAGGCTTATATACATTAATGAGGCTAAATATATATATATCATTTCAGCCAATAGACTACCGACCACTTGTGAGTTTTTAGTTATAGATGGCAACTATTTTGTCCTCTGAGGTGTTTACATTGTTATTATTTGGCTACAATTCATTGGTCTTGTATGTGAAGTCTTCCTTTTCACAGTTGGTCACAGAGGATGTTCTCTTGCGCAATTTTTGTTAATTTAGGCTATTGAAAAGATAGTTTCATATAGTTTTTGCAATCCTTAGGCTTTTTAATGTGATGGGGCCTTTTTGATATTCACCATCAGTCATTTACAGCTCGTTAACATGTCGAGAGACAAGTGAGTGTAATATAGTTCACTTTCATGAGCGACACTGGTCCTATACTGCCCCCTATAGACGCCTGCTTTACTAAACACAGCTTGCTTTGTCAAACCAGTTCACAAGAGCGCCGCTAGATGTCACTACATATGCATGATGTCTTTAGCTATTGTACCAGCTCAGCTGGGGCCTGATGGCACATGTCCAGTGACTGAAGGATCAAAAGTCACATAAACACAAAGCGCAGTAACACGCTGTGAACTGCTTTATAGATGAAGCAGTGTCAAACAACTCTGACTGCAGCCTGCGCCTTGGTCTCCTTTTGACACTGGCATCAGCGAGCAAGCACACACATTGAATTTGTCACACCAAAATCACTAACACATCCTCTGCTCTGCACATAACGCCAGAACGCTTATTAAGAATGACAGAGAAATTATTTTTAAAAAGGGCAATGCATTTCAGTTCACTCTTGAACTTCATACTACACCCATAAGGCACATCCTGGTTCAAATGTCCACAGGCATACACCATGCATAATGGGACTTTTAAATCAATGTGAAGAGCAGATGGTCATATTATATAACATTATTGCTCCTAAGCAGAGCTGAAAAAAGGGGAGGGCTGGAGATTTCCCAAGCCACTCTTGATACAATCATTCACTCTGTGCAAATGCTTTGCTCTGAATGTTTCTTTCTGCTCACACAAATAGCCACGTATGATTTTGATAGCAGTGATGGAATGTGACAAAGTTCATTTACCCAAGTACTTTGTTTTAGTACAAATTTGAGGTGCTGTATTTACTTGAGTGTTTTCCTTTTGGAATGGTGCACCTATACAGTGTGGTATTTTAATTTTTACTTCAGTAATGAAGCACACACATCTGTCTATACCATTACTAGTTTCCTGGTATTCTTTGACATGAATGCACGTACATGTGTGAGTGTGTATTTGCCTTTGTGTTTGTGGGATATGGTGTGGATTCCCAGAAAGTGAACACACAATGAGTTTCAAAAGGAAGCTTGGTTCCATAAACAATGATCGGACAGAGACACAGAACCTTGAAGATCCCTCAAAGGAATCTGTCTCTTTCTCCTTCTGTATCAGCTCAGCTTTATTGAGTTTCCATGAAAATTATGTGCACTTTCACATTCAAAATTTGCGATCTTTTATAGCTTACACTTTGTGTCTGCAGTTCCCCTCGTGTTCTATCAAAAAATATGCATATTTTTGGTCTTTTTGCGGTTTAGACAGAGACACACAGAATTAAAACCTGCACAAAAGAAGTGTTTCAATCCTTCACATGTTCATATTAAACAGTTTAAGTTGAGATAATGTCATATAAACACACACACACACACACACACACACACACACACACACACAAGAGAAACTGAGTCAAGGACAGAACATAGGAGGGCGGCAGAGAGGGGTGTCAAATACTGGGAGACCTAACTATGTTTACAGCTCCCAGTAAGAGGAACCAGTGAGAAGATACACTCGGTTTTATGTTCTGTTTGTCAGAACATGTTTTACAATATTTGTTCATACAGAGAGTGAGTAAAAGTCACTAAGGCAGCAGCATGTGTTGTCCCGATGAGACGTGACTTCAAAGCAGGATCCCACAGGGTATATATGCACACAAAATAAATAGACTTATTGCAAGGGCGTAGTGTACATGTGTATGCATGGCAACAGTTTTAAGTCTATTTTGGTTGTTATAGGCTACATCCCTAACAGTATAATAGATATTATGCTTTGTGATGCTGTATTGATTCTAAAAAACACTGTGTCAATTTTTAATGAATATTTTGTATGCAAAGATTTGTGGCAGTGGTTAATATAAACCCCTGACTGTTGGATAGCAGTGTTGTAATCTATCTTCAGCCATTTGACTCCTCCACTCCAACATAACAACACAGCGCTAGTATGTTACAAAGACTGTGATAAATATTCATGAAAATCCCACTGTTCTGAGTGCATACAAAAAATAACTTTTATACTCGGATTTCATACATACAGTGGTGTGTTCTCTATACCATGACAGTTCTACTAACATTTGATTTAAAAAAGATTACAATACACTGAGAACATGTGGTTGAATGCCTGGGAAACACAGTCGACCTCTACTAACTCCCACGCTTGGAGGGACTTCTGCTGGAAAAATCTGATTGGCTTTTTTTCATCACGCCCAAACATAAGTCTAAACAAACTGGCACCCAGCTATGCTGCTGGAGGGGATGTGGAGAAATCATGGTGGATCATGCCCGTGTTTTCTGGACTTGTCCTTCTATCCAGACTTTCTGGAAGGAAGTAGCAACAGTCATTACAAAAACTTTGGGTTTTAGTATTAGTACAACATTCACATCCCTTATTCTTGCACACATCCCTGATGGACTACGTAAAGATGATATTTATCTATTAAAGATCCTGCTGGCAGCAAGCAAAAAGGCCATTACAAAGAACTGGCCCCAGAAAAACTGTCCCACTGCTAGCCTCTTTATTAGGACTGTTAAACGCCTACATCTTCTGGAACAAATGACATATTCCATACCATTTTAGAAAGAATTTGGAGAAAAACGGTGGAGAAAATGGTGTTTATTTAGCCAATGAGACAGACATCACATGATTATCATATGTACCATATATACAACCTTGCTTTAAATTAGGAACATTTGTTATGTCTTTGTAAACATCCCATGACCTCATATTTGTATTTGTCTTTTTTCTCCTATGTACTGCTTTCCCTTTATCTTTTTCTTTTAATTTGTTCCTAAATGTAAAAAATAATGCTGATGAATAAAACAGTATAAAAAATAATTCAATATATTGCCTTGCTCACAGTATCACAATACATTACAGTATATTGAATCGTAACGCCATGTATCGTGATATGTATCGTATCATATCGTATCCATAGTGAGATCATGTGTTTATATTTATGTAAGTAGGCTTCGGTGGAGTAGAGGTAGTTTTCTCTCTTGTTTTTGGCACAGTGACTGTCATTCTGTTCCTTAAGATTTACCTCAACCACAAGAGTGTGTAACACAGTCCCTTACTGTAACACACACAAAAACAGACATAGGTGTAGATTTCAGGGGAGACACAATAGTTAAATATCAATATTTACAACATGTGCATTTGCCTCCACCAATAAAAACACAAAAGTAGCAGATGAATTTTATTGTGACAAAATTATAGACATTTACACCATAGACTGATGCAGAAAATGCACAAATTGGTGCATAAAAATTCACCAGAATGGAGGAAATTGTTTGATGCTATGAATTTCTGGCGGTGGCCCCCCAAACACCCCTATCCTAAGTTGAAATGAAACCTATAGCTTTGCAAACAAGCAGAGATACTGAAAAGTAATATGATATAAAACAAACTGGGCAGACATAAGACAAGTCAATCTGCATGACAAAATGTGATATAAAAAATGGCTCAAATTCTCTTCAATATATTATTACCCCTTTGAGGAACTTTTGAGGGATCTCAAACTCACCAGGTTAGTCTTTCTCTCCCATGTTATTGCCCATTCCGCAGCACCCAGCACCCACACCACTGGGCGGGGTTTACAGCCATGGCTGAGCTCATGTGTCCCTCCCTCCTCAGGATAACACAGACTCACACAGTGGATGCTGCGATCTCCTCGCTGGCGGGACGGCTGAGCTGCCGGTAATGCGTGTGTCCTTGTCTGCTGTCATCCCGGTAAAGCAGTTACACAAGTCGGTAAGTCCGCTCTCTTGGGAGCGGGCAGAGGAGTCACCACGGAGGAGTCACCGAGGGACAGACTGAAAACTTCTCTCAACTGCTGGTAAGATATTAAAATGCACTTAACAGCAGATACTGTATGATCAGGAGCAGGAGTGAGCACAGGAGGCGTACAGGACAGGGAGGCTGGGGTCACCGAGAGTTTACTGCACTCTGTGATGGGCAGCATCCATCCATCACATAGTCTCCTATCAGGGTCATAAATGTACCATAAAGCTTTTACAACAGCACTTTGATGCATTTATATCCCAGTTTGAATGTGACGTGATGATGAGGGTGCTTTAAGGGTGCAGGTAGCAAACTGATTCATGGTTGGATAAACAGACATGGTTCAAAAAGATAAGTGTTATTGTTGATGTTTATGGCTAAAGGCCCAAGCAGTAATGTTAAATTGTAAATTATAATAGTATTGAAAAATAATGGTTAGTTCTTGGCATTGGTGAAATGTAACTAAATACATTTACTCAAGTACTGAACTTAAGTACAATTCGGACTTTACTTAATACTTTACTTAAGTATTTCTATATCATGCTACTTTATACTTCTACTCCTCTACATTTTAGAGACAATTATTGTACTTCTTATCTCCTCTACATTGATTTTAAAGCTTTAATAACTTTGCAGATACAGATTATTATTATTACCAAATATAAATAAACTAGTAAATTATGATGTATTATTATGTACTTATGAAAAGTGCTGCATCAGTAATATATTATTATGAAATGGGCCATTCTGCATATTGAGTACTTTTATTTTGGTACTTTTAGCACAAAAATTGATGCTAAAACATTTGTTCTTTTACTTAAGTAAGAGTTTGAATGCAGTACTTTTACTTGTATCAGAGTATTTTTACACTGTATTGCTACTTTAACTTAAGTCAGAGATATAAATACTTCTTCTTCCACTGGTTCTTGGATGGAAATCTTTGAGAGTGACAGAGGGTTTTCAGGTCAAGTGATTTTGCCAACAGCCACATTAAATTTATGCTAAACTTTCATATCATGACTTCTTCAGTTGCACTGACAACACATGAAATTAATCTAGAAGTAAATTCCAATACATGTCACGATTAGTCTCATCTCACAACTTAACTCCGGAGGAGTTTACACGTACTACTCTTTGTTGTGTTCCCCCAGATAAAGACTTGTCCCCCTGGATGACAGCTGACTGATTGGCATCGGTTTTTTCCTTTGGGGTAGGAAAAGGATGACGTTGGGGTCATGGTGTCAGCAGTGTAATGGGATTTCATGATCTGGACCTCTTCTGGTTAGGAAGAGGTGAAAGAGGCCACTGGCCATTATAGCACCAAGCTGATTAACTCAATACTGGATTACAATTTGAGGTGCCTGCAGCTTACTGACTCTTTCCACTGTTGCTCCTGCTCCGGGGCTTCAGTGCTGCATGCTAAATGTAGCTGTAATTATAGGGACACACCGCATGACTGAAGCAGGAAGTATTTATAGGATTGTTTTAAAGCAGTAAATTGCTCTTGTCTTCATTTTGAAAGGCTTACTTGTTACTAATGATGAATTATTCACGTTTAAAGGGTGCATATGAGTTTGATCAGCTCTCCAGATCATGCGGGTAGAGCTGGCTTTGGCCTTTTGTTGCACACACTGAAAACACACAACAAAGTAGGACTGCAACTAACACTTATTTTCATTCTTGATTAATCTGTTGATTACCTTCTTCATTAATCAGTTAGTTGTTAGTTAGTCTTTAAAATGTCAGAAAATGGTGCAAGAATGTCTCAGTGTTTCCCACAGCCCAAAATGGCATCCTCAAATGTCTTGTTTTGTCCACACCCTAAAGATAATTCCATTTTTCTGTCATAGAGGAGATAAGAAACCAGAAAATATTCACATTTAAGAAGCTGGAATCAGAAAATATGGACTTCTTTTTCTTTAAAAAAAATTTACTCAAACCGATTTATTGATTATTAAATTAGATGGCGGTTAATTTAATAGTTGGCAACTTATTTATTTATTTATTTTTGCAGGTCTACAACATAGGCTCATGTAATATAACATAAGATGTACTGGAATAGAATCTGCAAGAAAACTATGGGGTGCCATTTGTAAAGTGTTTCACGCTGAAAATAACATCAACATTTTGCCACATTTAGCTTCAAACAATGTTTAAAAAAGTGTTGTGCATTTTTTAACATCACCTTTTACCACATTTACAGCAATATTTGTTAACTTAGAAATATATTAAATAGTTAAATCTAAATATTAAATGTGGCACCTAAATGCTAAATCTAAATATTAAATCTAAATCTAAACGTTAAATCTAAATGCTAAATCTAAATCTAAATATTAAATCTAAATCTAAACGTTAAATCTAAATGCTAAATCTAAATCTAAATATTGAATCTAAATCTAAATGTTAAATGTTAAATCTAAATGTTCTGGATGAAACTAAATATTTAGCTAATATGCAAATTCACACTGCCGGTCAGTGTATGTTCAAGTGTTCATTTCCCCTGATAAGTTATTCGAATTTGTTATTTGATTCTGTAAACAGTCTGACCATCTTGAGCTTTTATTTTGGTACTTCCGGTGACCGGCAGTGTGAATTTGCATATTAGCTAAATATTTAGTTTCACCCAGAACATTTAACATTTAGATTTAGATTTAATATTTAGATTTAGATTTAGCATTTAGATTTAACATTTAGATTTAGATTTAGCATTTAGATTTAGATTTAGATTTAGATTTAGATTTAATATTTAGATTAAACAATTAACATTTAGGTGCCACATTTAAAATTTAGATTTAACTATTTAATATATTTCTAAGTTAACAAATATTGCTGTAAATGTGGTAAAATGTGACGTTAAAAAATTCACAACACTTTTTTAAACATTGTTTGAAGCTAAATGTGGCAAAATGTTGATGTTATTTTCAGCGTGAGACACTTTACAAATGGCACCCCATAGAAAGCCCTACATTCATAATGTAGTGGTTGGTGCTGTTGCTGTTGACAGTTAAATGACAAATTAAGTATTTATTCTTTCCTCTCACGTGCACACACACACACACACACACACACACACACACACACACACACACACTTTGTCTCTTTCTAAATGTTTCCATTTGACAAAGGGCAAACCAGAGAGGGAGGTGAGTTGGGATGTCATTACGCCCACCATCAGAAAAGCACATGCCTGCAGCTGCAGTTATATCCTGGCAGAGCCATCTACGTTAAATATATCCCTCAAACCTCAGCAGTGTCAAGAGAAATCGGATCAGTAAGCGTTAAATTATTACCCCTTAACAAACTTGCACCAGGCTAATGTGTTGCAGTGTAGCAGCATTCTATAAATACTCATATCCTTGTTATTCCCCTTATCTTACTAACCTATTTCTTAATTTAAATACAGCTGATTATCAGTGGGATCACTATTGCTGCAGGTAGGGAAGGGTGTGTTGTCTGCTGTCCTTGAGGCATTTTTTTCTACTGCGTAAGTGCTTCAAAAAAGTAGTTTCACAGTCTACACATTTAAAACAATGAAGTAAAGAATGCTGCACTCACTGTAGCTGAACAGGATTTCTCTTTTCTTTTTTTTTTGGTTTACTGTATGAAGTTGAGATTGAAAGATGATCCTGACAACTTTATTCTTGTCATGAATGTACTCTGGACTGGAGGGCTGTTTATTCATGAATGCATACACGTGCAGATGGCTGTTTGTGTGTAAATAAGCACCACCATTCTTGTGCACTGTATATGTGCTCGTGTGTGTGTTTTTGTATGCAGAATGTGTCACTTCGTTCTACTTTGGGCATAGTCTTTGCATGTTTTGACCCCTGCCTTTACACTGAATGATGTCCTTGACCATGGCTATGAGGTAAAATTGTATTTTAGAAAGCAAAACATGGGGAATTACGATTGTTAGAAAGCTGTACCTAAACATATCAATTTGTGTTAAGCAGGCATCTAATGTCCTTAATACTCCTTGTCCTGAGGGTGATAATGGGGTCATTACAATCAAGTGTTTATCACTCTGGGAGCAGTTTCATTGCCTTGAAATTTACTCAACAACTTCAAGTCCAGCTTTTTGTTTTGTGTTACTCTCTGTCCTTAAATGCTACTTACAAGAAGAAATGATTAAACCAGTTCTGTACAGTACTGGGAAATGTTTAGTCTGCCGCAGTCTGAGCAAGAGTACAGGTCAACCTTTTGATAGGAAAGCAGTGTACGTCATTCCTGGTGTCTGTTTTGCATATTCCTTCAATTCATGGCCAGCAATCTGTACTTTCTGATAAGAGGACAGATGAACAAGTGCTGCTTGAAGAGTGACAATGATGAGTCACACTTTTGTCATTTTAAAACTGCTGATCTCCTGTGGAGTCATAGTTCCTGAAATCAGAACAGAGTGTCACTGTGTCCTTGTCTGTATACTGAGGCCTTTATGTATGACAGTGGCTACAGTGGAGCACTTATGCTCTGAGGACCAGTTATTTTCTTAAATAATAGTCCAATTAGCACATTTTATTTGTAAAAAGTTAAGTCAATATGGTACTGAAATACGTAAATCATTGGGGTTATTTTGTGCATGAGAAAGAAATATTCCTTATTAAGCACCTGAGCAAAGGTGGGCTGTCATATAACCATGCCCTAAGGGGGATCATCCTGCTTCATTGCTCACATATGTTCCTCAATTTACCTCGTCATTTGATACATCCTCTCCTTACCTTTTAAAATGAATTCATTTTTGTTAGTCTGGACTTAGGTGTTAGCCTCACAGTGACCCAACTAATTTCATTGTAGGGAATTTAGAGAACATGCAGCTACACTTCTGGGTGCAGTATTTGCAGTAGAGCTTTTGCTCAGTTTTAAGACATTTTGCACAATTACCTTAAATGTTGCTGTGTTACATAATGGTCACCATGGTGAGCCTATGTACAACTATGGAGCAGTGGGTCAGTAACCAAGTACTTAAAAGTCTGTTTATTTCCTATAATCACCATAAATGTGCAGTAGGGCTGGGTGATATGGAGAAAATCAAATATAACGATATTTTTGACCAGATAGCTTGATATTGATGTGACCATACTGTAGGGTTGACTTTTGATGTTTTCAAAATATTTACACATAAGATTTTTGATAAATAATAATCAGTAATGTGGATATAATGACTAAGTGGGTAAAGGAGAAATAACAGCTGGAACAGTCTGGTAAGTTCAGAGAATTTCATCACTTTACTCTAATGCAGCCTTTAAAACCAGGAAAAAAACAACAACACTTAAAATATTATGATATCCAAAAGACCACATGTAATCTCATATCAAGATAACAATATATCGATAAGATACCCTACCCTACCTTGGAGTGATTCACAGTATAACTGACAAATAAGATAAGGGGCCTCTGAGGTAAAACTGCATGCTAAGTCCACACCATTATATCTGTAAGGGAAGTGCTTCTCACTGTTGGCCAGCACTTTCCCAGCTTAGCAGCTTATTCAGTTTGGGCAACTGGTTACGTAAGAAGGCTATATGCAGCAGGAGGCTAATCCACTGCCTTGACGTTAATGCCAATTATCAGATCATGGTGACGTTATTGAAATTAAGGCACCATAAAGAAGAGTTTGTAGCAGTCACTCACTGAAAGTCTAAGTGTGACTTCCTCAAAACAATGTGTTTTTGTTTTTTTAATCATGTTGCATAGTGTTAAGAAATTCAAAGGCAGCCTGTAAGTCAGTAAGTAGTCTTTGCACGTTGAATCTCTGGAAGGTGTTGTGTCGACATTTTTTCGAAATACCACTTATAGCTCACTGTTACTGTTGTAAACAAAGCGTGCATGGAAAAAATAAAGAACCAGTGAAGAAGAAGAACCCCTAGTGCCATACTACTGTATGTCAGGCCTGCAGGATTTTTGGATACAAAAGTCTCCAGAACCAGCAACATACATCCTTAAATACAAGGACTATATTTAAGGAATGTACAGATAGTGTCCCAGTGGCTTTTCATGTCTTTATCAAAGTCTTTAAACAGGCAGGTTGACCGTTGCTTGTTCAGTAAATCCAGATATTTCTCAAGCCACAGATCCCTGGAGAACAGGGCGGTTTATGTTCCTTCCAGTTTAAAAGAATTAATCTTTTAGTCTCTGAATCAAAACAACAATTTAGACACAAATGAAAGCATTTCCCTTCAAGCTTTAAGTGTTTTTTTAAGGGAAAAGCTACCTCTACTAGGTTTAATTCAGGTTTCTGAGGTTTCTGTTTGTAAATGCATTATCTATGTTTCATTTCCTGGTACCCATGTTTGTTTTTGGCAAAAGATTTATTCAGACTTAACTATATTTTATGAGAGTTTTTGACCACTCTGAGATTAGATCAGATTTGTTATTTGTCCCAGATGGAGATTCTTCTCCATTTTAGAGTCCTATATCTCCGAACAGATGGTAGTGATGTGAAGTGTTGATTGAGAGGGTGATCAGTGTCATATGTGAATGTGATGTCTCTGAGTTTCATATCTGACAGACTGGATTTTGGAGGCACTGTGTGATGTGAGAATGTCAATATGCATGCTTACACTTAAGCTTTTTCCCTGGCATCAGTGGTGTAGCACAAGTCCAGAGATCCCTCTGTTTAATATGTCAGATCCTCAACTGACAGCAACAATTCGTCATCAGTGATCAAAAGAAAGGGAGAGAGCATGTGAGAGAGCGTGGGGGATGATGTGCATTTTGCTTTCACTGATGCAACATCAGCCCTCCCATCTCTTTACCCTCTATATCATCTGCCCTCCCCCCTCGCTGCCCTCGCTGCCCTCCCAGTGGGTTCAGTAATAACTCAAACATCTGCACATGGCTAGGGAATCGCAGATTTTCAAGTCAAGCAAATGGGAGTTGGGCAAACCAGCCTCCCACTGTGTGTGTGTGTCTCTGTTGTTGAGGCAAAAGCCTTAACTCAGGTTATGCAATCGCTTACGCTGCATGTGCCAGCTGGTAGAGGTGGACAGAAACAGAGATGGTTTTTAATCCTTAGTGAAACCGCATACATTCGCTGCGGGAGATTTTCTTTCAGTTCATCACATTTAGTGTTCTGTAGTGAGATATTGTGTTAATGATTATGGTGTCTGTGTAAGGCATGGGTGTTCTGTTCTCAAGTTCTCAAACAAATCGCATTTTAATCTTGTTCTGTATCACTGCTGAAATGTTTTCTGAGTATAAATAAATTGCAGTCTCGCAGGAATGCGCATATGACTTTAGTCATGCAAGCATGTTGTGACTCAGTACAAGATGTGCGGTTCTGCTGTTGGGGTGGACATCATCAAACACTGTAAAGCGTGTGATTCGCCAGCAGTAAGGATCAGAAAGTTCCCCCATTCTCACCTTTCTTTGTTTATTTTGTTTTCTCCATCCAACAGCCAACGCTTTGTGGTGCCATGATGAAGAAAGTCTGGGAAGTGATCCTGCTGTTGTTGCTGCTGCTCTTCACAGAGCATGCAAAGGGAAAACGTAAGTGTTTGAACACAGTATCTTCCTAAGTATGAGTTGACACAGGAAACAGGAGCCAGAGCGGCAAAATTAATACGCAATATTATTTGTTGGTATTTTTGTGGTATATTATATGCATCATACACAATTATCAAATGTCACCCTCTGCTTTTGTCACATAATGCACACTGTTTGGTAAGTAATCCAGTATTTGCTTGTGTTTCCTCCTTTCCCTGTCTGTCTTTAGGTCACAGCCCGCCAGGGAAACCCACACTGACCAGATGTCGTTCTCCAGAGAAAGAGACCTTCACCTGCTGGTGGGAGCCAGGCTCTGATGGGGGACTGCCCACCACCCATGCCCTGTACTACCGCAAAGAAAAGTGAGCTTCAGCTTCCAGTTTAATGCAGTGACACAGTCACTTCATGTTGTTTAATTCTGATTGGTGCTCATAGTGACAGACAAAAAAGGGACACAATGGATTGTTCATTATAAAGAGAGAGGTCTAATGGATGCAGGGGCATGTTTAATGAGGACGTCACAGCAACATAGAAGAATAACAGAGCTTAAAGGGACATCTTACCCTAAGATCAAAAATACATAATTTCCTCTTACCTGTAGTGCTATTTATCAATCTAGAGTGTGTTGGTGTGAGTTGCCAACTGTTGGAAATATCACCTATAGAGATGTCTGCCTCCTCCAATATAATGGAAACAAGATGGCACTCAGCTTGTGGTGCTCAAAGCGCCACAAACATACATTTGAAAAACTCAACAGCAATGTCTCTTTCCAGAAATCATGATCTGCTTACTCAGGAAAATCCACAGACCTTGTTGTGAACAGTTTCATATAGGAACTATTTTCTGTCTACACCTGCCGACCGGATCACCACGCTGAGGAAGGCTTGCATCTGCTGCTTGCTCACCTAGCACCACTGAGGTAGCCAACGTTACATCTCAGCCAAAGAGGGCGCCATTAATGTCTTGCACTGTCACAAGCACGAGCCTCTCCTCCATGAGTAGATGCACGCTTCCTTCTGCTTTGTGATACAGTTAGCGGATGCAGTTTGATAGAAAGAAAGTTTGTTTTGTTTGTTTATTTAGCACATATTAAAAAAAAGTCAACATTACATTTACCATAAAAAAATTGACAATCAGTAATACAATTACCATTAAAACAATTTACAGTCGGTGATAAGAACTTCTTTTTAGGAAAAAAAAAAAGGAACAATGGGGAACATACAAGGAGGTCCAAAAAACCCTCAAGGGGCTTGACAAGAGGACTTCCCTAAATAAACATTAAATTAGACATTGTCATGTGCATAAAGGTATGATATCACACTCACACCCACACCCTCACACACACTCACACACACACGTATACACAGATACAGAGATCAGGTCGTTGTTATTGATATAGCAAGAAATGTTTCACAGATTTTTTAAATGATTCATAAGAAAGTTTAACAAGAGAATCCCATAACATGGAACCTCTGTGAGAGATCTTAAATTGGGATGAAATAGTTCGAGATTGAGGAGGTCGGAGCTGGGATGCTTTTCGGGTTAAATGATTGTGAAATTGATTGTTTGGGGAAAAGAAATTGTAAAAGAAAGTAGGAAGTGTTTTATTTAAAGAACCATATACAAATTGAGTAATTTGGAGCTTATTAATCTGATAAATACTGAGGAAGCCAAATTTACGAAACAAAGGTAGTGAATGACTTCTTGGAGCTGAAAGGGCAATAATTCTCATAGCTCGTTTTTGTAACCTAAGAATTGGTTGCAGTTTTGTCTGGTGAGTACTGGCCCAGGCAGTGTTGCAGTAACTAATAAAGGGATAAATCATAGAATAATAAAGGTTGAGGGAAACTTTTGTGTTTAAAAGATAATGAATTTTTCCAATTATTCCAATATTTTTTGCAATTTTAGATGAAATAAATGAAATGTGAGGCTTCCAGGATAGGTTTTTATCAATTAGTACACCAAGAAAACGAGTTGATTCAACATTAGCTATTGAAACATTATCAATAAACACTGTTATATTGTCGGTGAGCTTCTTGTAATTCTAACTAAACAGAATAAAATTTGTTTTCTTAATGTTTAGTGACAGTTTATTGATTTTGAACCATTTGGAGATTTTGTCTAACTCTTCATTGACAACTTTCATAATTACAATAGGATTTCTATGGGAATAAAACAAACTAGTATTGTCAGCAAATAAAATTTTGGATAGCTGATCTGATACATTGGACAAATCACTGATATAAATAAGAAATAACAATGGCCCGAGGATTGATCCCTGGGGAACACCACATTTTATAGTAAGAGGGGGTGAGTTCACTCCTTTAAAAGCAACAAATTGTTTTCGGTGCTCTAAGTAACTGGTAAACCACAACAATGCCTGCTCATCCAGTCCCAAATATTTCAGTTTTTGTAGCAAAATAAGGTGATCTATGGTGTCAAATGCTTTTGACAAATCTAAAAAAAATTCCAGTGGTGTAGTCTTTGTTATCATTGGCTCTGTGTAATTCATTAGTAAGATGGGTAATAGCCATGTAGGTAGAGTGGGATTTCCTAAAACCATACTGATGTTTGTATAGTATTTCATTCTTGTCAAGATAGCTCAGTAATCTGTTATAGGCTAGCTTTTCAAGAACCTTTGAAATAGAGGGTAAAATGGAAATTGGTCTGTAGTTAGTAAATATTGCAGGATCTTCAGCTTTGTATATGGGAATGATTTTGACCATTTTTAATTCCTGTGGCACAATTCCTTTAGAAATGGACAAGTTAAATATATGTGTCAGTGGTTTGGCAATGGCATCAGAAACCACTTTAAGTAGCTCTGCACTGATATTGTCATAACCTGAAGCAGAATTATTCAAAGAACCTAATATCTTAGAGACTTCACTGCAGTTAACAGGACTTAGATGAAGTCCACCAGTAGGTGGTGATGTTATAAATTGGAGTGGGCTTTCATTGACCGCAGGAATTTTAGAGGCCAATGCTGGTCCAACTTCAGTAAATCAGTAAATCAGTAAGTAAGTAACTGATTAAAGTTGTGGGCTATAGTTGTAGGATCCTTTACTAGTGATGCATTGACTTTAAATTCATTGGGAAAGGATTTTTGTGTTTTTCTTTTGTTGAGAATTTTATTAATGATACACCAGAGTGCCCTCATATTATTTTTACACTTGGAGAGTTCGGTACTGAAGTAGTGTTTCTTTGCCCCCCTAATAATATGATTTAATTTGATTCTGTATTGTGTAAATTGCTTACAATGAAATGGAATAGGATTGGAGAGATATTTTTTGTATAGTTTATGTTTATTTCTAAGGGACTTGATAATTCCTGTGGTTACCCATGGCTTTGTTGGTTTAGCGTGAGACTTAGAATTTCTCTTCTTCTTCTCAGGATTTAGTTACTTCATTCATGAATACAGTATATGTCTTCTGTGGGTCATCAAAGTCCAAAACAGTATCCCATGAAAGATGCTCAATCAGCTCCTTAAATTGGTTAATAGTTCCTACATGAAACTGCTGCTCTAATCTTAAGTAACCGGGTCATGATTTCTGGAAAGACACATTGCTGTCTTTCAAGTGTAGGTTTTTTGGAACTTTGAGCACTGAGTGCCATCTAGTTCTATCGTATTTGAGAGAAGGCAGACATCTCGGCAACTGAAATGAAAACTATCTAGACTGATAAATGCCACTACAGGTGAGAGAAAAAATACGTATTTTTGATTCTAGGGTGAACTGTCCCTTTAGAAACACCCCAGCAACTGCATCAAACACTATTGGACGTCTTTACATCCTCAAGGTTGGCACAGTTACCAGGGAGTGGCCCTCCTGAAAGTTCATAGCATTGAGGGCACCAGACGGGTGTAAGAGGATAAAGATTGCAGAGAGTTATGTAGCGCTGGTTGTGATCACGCCGATGGATTTTGGAATTGTGCAAGCTTGATAATGAACAGACATGGATGCAAAGAGGGAGAGGAGGGGCATGGAACATCTGTGTTCAACCACAAAGCTTCTTTTAGTCAATTAGCAAAGTTGCACAAGGACAAGGACACTGATGGGAGTGGAGGTGCACATTGAGGAGAATGAAGGTGAGGGTTGCAGAGCAGATAAAATACTTATCATATGAAGTGTGTGAGACAAAGAGGATAGGGTTAGTATTCTGGATAATGTCGAAGGCAGTGTTTGACAGTTTGCGAATGATACACTTATACTGTAACTGTAATAACATATACTTTATTAAAGATATAATGCATGTATTAAAGGAGTAGTTCAACATTTTGGAAATATGCCTATTAGCTCTCTTGCTAAGAGTGAGATGAGAACGTTGATACCATGTCATGTCTCTTTGTTGAATATGAAGTTATAGCCAGCAGTTTGTTAGCTTAGCTTAGCATATTTGTCCTTGTACATCTCCCACTGTGTGATGCCTTCCATTCTGCACTCAGTTCAATTTTACCCCCACTAGAGGAATGTGACAACAAATTCACTGTAATTAAAATATACAATGCACCATCCTCAGAGTAGCCACCAGCTGCTTCCTTTTACTTCACCGCTGGGTGAGCGTAATGCATGCAGATGCTCACGCCATCTTTCTGAGATCTACCCTCAACTTAACAGGTCCTCTCAACAGTCAACACTAGTCCCTGCTACAGCAACAATGACACGTTCCCTCTGCTTCCTAAACATTAACACTTCCAGCTGTGTTCATCAAAGGACTCAGGTCGACTAAGATTTAAGCCTAAGTGTGTGTCATGTTGGCCAAGTGCACACATAACATGTCAGCTGAGTTATTTTCATTGTCCTCTTGAAAAGAAAACATCCTAAAGATGAGGCGAACCTGTGGTAGGAATGACAGTCGAGAGTGGCCTGGAATAGATGATGCAAACCCAACGATACAAGAGGTGCAGGCGTGATAGAACAGCATAAAATAAGTGCAGATAACTGAGAGTGTAGGATGTAGAAAAAAAAATTATACAGCTATTTTGATGTTTTATTCTGGCTAAGGACGTTTTCTTCCACTCCTGTTTGCAATTCAGCAAAACATCTCTCCCCATTTATCTCGCAATCACCCACTGTGTCTCATGCAATTTAAGTAACTGTAGCATGAAGAATGCGTGCTGCTTTTTATAAATGTAACAGTGCAGTACAGTACAAACACGCACATGCGATGACATGCTGCTCCCCTGCCTCTCTCGCAGCTCTGACACATTGTACGAGTGTCCCGACTACCACGCAGCCGGAGAGAATTCCTGCTTCTTCAACAAGAACGACACATCCATCTGGGTCAACTACAACATCACTGTGGTGGCCACCAACGCACTGGGCAGCACCTTCTCCGACCCTGTGGATGTAGATGTGGTGTACATTGGTGAGGGAACATGTGCTACTTTTCTTTTTTTGTATTTGTTCTCGTGATATTCGAGGCACAGTTTCCTCATGAGGGTTAAAAAAGTGTATTTTAATGCACGCTCACACAGCTGCTCAACAGCACAATGGGTTACAATGGGGCTAATGCTCTCTAAGTGCACTCACCCTTCCTCCAATTGTAACTGTGCACAGAAGGTCGCCATTTTAAAGCAGTGAAATTAAAAAATCATTTCATTAGCCTGCTGAATAATGGTTGATTATGATAAACCGAAATGTAAGAGAAACTGAGTGAATTAAAGGTGCAATGTGTAATGCCAGGCCACATGCTCTGAACAAATAAGGGGCATGCTTGCTTATCTCAGTTTTAGCATGACAATAGTATCAAGTAAACAGCCACATCAAAACTATTTTTCGGTGCCATTTGCAGTGTTTTTCGATATGGTTTGTGATGTCATCAGTTGCCATAAAGATACATTTTGCCAAATAGCCAACGTTAGATGTAATTTACCATTCTAAAAAAAACATCAACATCAAACCTCATCATCTCTTTACGGTGTATACCAAAAGCCGACTCCAGTTGCAGAAAGCCACACCAATGTTTACTCGTTTTAATTATTTTGATATCACTTAATTTCTTTGGTGGTGTTAAAGGTCGCTTGTCAGGAGCTTCAGCCATCTTTGTGTTTACTATGCTTTTTCTTCAAAGGGATTGACAACCAGGCCCCAAGGAAGTGTGCTGGGCTTTGACAGCAATTTTCGTAGTGGCCAAATAGTGGAACTACATCTGTCACATGATGCTAGACAAGACTTTTTCCCATTGATTTACATGGCGAAAGAGACATCTCCAGTGCTGTATCCAGGTCTCCTTATACATCCATGATGACAAGTCCTTAGTGCAGCTCCACTTCTACTTCTTCTGCAAGTGGTATTATAAGACAGGATGGGTTGGGGCTAGCTGGTCAGCATGCTCATTTCAGTAGATATCTCTGCAATACAATACATAGGTGTCTTTAACAGAACGTCAGAGACATTCTGTTGATAGTATTAGTTCAGTTTTTGAACGTTCTAAACCAAAAATCTAGCCTTAGCTTACACATTGCACCTTTAAAGGATAAATCTGTTGATATTTTATATTTTCCTTACTGCCTACAAATCCCATAAAAAAACAGCATAAAATGGAGTGGTTGTACTAAGAAATATAGCTATCCCAAGCCTAATAAAGCATACTCCTCTGTGCAACAGAGCTCTTCTGTTGTTCCGAAACTATTAAAAACACAAAAATGTGCCATGCTGTTGCACCGGCAAGTTGCTTCATTATCATGAACACGGTCACTGCAGTTTATTTTGAGTCAATCCCACATACACTGTCCTGCTGCCGGAAATACTCAACAGAGCACCAAATACGTAATAATCCATGGCTGAAAATAGTCCCTGACAACTGCACTATTTTCTCCTCTTGAGTAACATTTTTTAAAATCTACACTGGCCTGCTTTGTTAGGAAATTACTTAGCCCCTTTTTTAAATTAAAAAATATCTTTGTGACCCATTTTAAAAGTAGAAGCTAACTGGGTTGGGGATGACAGCCACAGACAGGGCAGGGGAGTTGGAAAGTACAGAGAGATGAACTAACACACTGCTGGTTTTAGTGTTTTCATGGAATTTGTTGATGACAAGGAACATGTAGCATAATTCCAGTCCTTCTTTTATCTGACATCTGATAAAATATAAATACTGGCCAGATGCTTCATATATTGTAATATATATAAATATTGTATGAGGTAATTAATTAGTTGCATCCTGTCATGATGCTAAAGACAAAAGCATATTGTTTTGTTCATGAAATATCCAAAAGGAAGTCTTAAAGTATCCTCCTTGCCCTTGAGGCAGCTTATCTACCTCTTCCTCTCTAGTAGTTGGACTGACCTGATTTGGTTATCAGCCCTAAGCTTTCTTGTTTTAACATATTGTCAAGTATGTCTCCAAGAAGATAACTTCAAATCCAAATATTAGCATTTCTCTCAACCATGTCACCACTCGCATGGTTCAGCCATTAGGGAAAGTCACTCCTGTCATGACAGAGTTCATTTGCTGGAGGTGTGCAATGGTTTACTGTTGCACAGAGGAAGAGAGACATGGACACACTCCTGTCGATTTGGAACTCCTTACGCAGTCACAGTTAAGCCACAGTTTTTGTGTCACTGTGTTATGGACATTATTATCCGCTTTAATTATTTTTATCTTCCTCCCTCTCAGTCACACACACACACAAAATACACACACTCATTAACAATTTCTCTCTCCCTCTTTAGTCAAGCCTAATCCTCCAGAGAAGGTAACGGTGACTGTAATGGAGGATAAGGGCTGGCCCTTTCTGCGGGTGTCATGGGAACCGCCACATAAGGCTGACACCCGCTCTGGTTGGATCACGCTCATCTACGAGCTCCGCGTCAAGTTGGAGGGGGAAAATGACTGGGAGGTATGTAACTGGTTTCCCATCCAAAGGAGTGGACCAGTGGTTAAAATGCTCAAGCCTCATGTTTGTGAACTTGTCCTTTCCTCTGGGGATGATTCTGATTAATTTCCTTTAGTTGAATTTTAACTTTACTACACAACATTTATAATCTACATGTTGTGTCCATTGTTTGTGTTGTACTTCCAGATGCACCTAGCAGGCCAGCAGAAGATATTTAACATCTTCAGCCTGCGGTCAGGTGGTAAATACCTTGTTCAGGTGCGCTGTAAGCCTGATCATGGCTTTTGGAGTGAATGGAGTTCAACTTCCTACATCAAAGTTCCTGACTGTAAGACATCTTCAGTACACTACACATTACGTATAGAACATGGACTTTATTTAAGAAGATATAATAGGTTACATTTATTATGCTTATGCACTTTCCTTGCTGAGAGTTAGATGAGATGGTTGATAACACTCACATAAATGTAAAGTAAAGCTGAAGCAAGGAGGTGGTTAGATTAGCTTAGCATTAAGACTGGAAACAGTGTGAAACAGCCAGCATCACTCTATCCAAAGATAAAAAATCAGCTGCTCCCCCTGTTTCCAGTCTTCATGCTGAGCTAAGCTAACTTTATTCTGACTTCAGTCCCATATTGAACGGACAGATGATCTGATGTGTTACCAAGAAAGAAAACACGCATGTTTCCCAAACAGTGAATTATCCCTTTTGCTAATGTTAAAGGGATAAAATGATCCTAATAATAAGACAGTACAAGGTTGGATGTTGTGTTGAAGCACTAACATTGTTATGTTGTGTCTTACAGATTTTCATCGGGAGAAGTCAGTGTGGATCCTCATAACGGTCTTTTGTGCCTTCATCTTCCTCATCCTCACATGGTTGCTACACATGAACAGCCGCAGGTAAAACAACAGTCATGAATTCCTTGAGCTATTTGCTTCAACAAATGTTGACTTTTATTGTGTTATTGTAATATTAACACGTTACATGTTGCATGCAACATCAATCAATCAATCAATCAATTTTATTTATAAAGCCCAATATCACAAATCACAATTTGCCTCACAGGGCTTTACAGCATACGACATCCCTCTGTCCTTAAGACCCTCACAGCAGATAAGGAAAAACTCCCCAAAAAAACCCCTTTGACGGGAAAAAAAAACGGTAGAAACCTCAGGAAGAGCAACTGAGGAGGGATCCCTCTTCCAGGACGGACAGACGTGCAATAGATGTCGTACAGAACAGATCAGCATAATAAATTAACAGTAATCCATATGACACAGAGAGAGAGAGAGAGAGAGAGAGAGAGAGAGAGAGAGAGAGAGAGAGAGAGAGATGCAGGTAATGACAGTAGCTTACAACAACATTAATGAAAGTAATAATATTATAGTTATGGTTCTGGTTACTGCGGTACAATATGTTGAAAGTATGTATTAATACCTGGCAGTATACATGTGTGACAATAATCATATGTGTATAATAACAGAAGAAGTATGACTAATGACTAATGATGGCAGCAGCAGCAGGAGGCATCTGGCAGGACCACGGCAGCAGCACAACCACACACACACGCCACGCTGTCCAGGCACCGCTGTGATATGAGTTAATCTGAGAGACAGTGAGCACAAAGGCCCGGAGAAGAAGCCGAGTTAGTGACATCCAGAATGGCCGAAGTTAGCAAGATGCAGTAATAGAATGGAGAGAGAGAGAGAGAGAGAGAGAACGAGAGGAGGGGCCCGGTGTATTATAGGGGTCCTCCGCAGACTAGGCCTAAGTCAGCCTAACTAGGGGCTGGTACAGGGCAAGCCTGAGCCAGCCCTAACTATAAGCTTTATCAAAGAGGAAAGTCTTAAGTCTAGTCTTAAATGTGGAGACGGTGTCTGCCTCCCGGACCGTAACAGGAAGATGATTCCACAGGAGAGGAGCCTGATAGCTAAAGGCTCTGGCTCCTGATCTACTTTTGGAGACTTTAGTGACCACGAGTAACCCTGCGTTCTCAGAGCGCAGTGTTCTGGTGGGATAATATGGCACTATGAGCTCTCTAAGATATGACGGAGCTTGACCATTTAGAGCTTTATAAGTTAACAGTAGGATTTTAAATTCAATTCTGGATTTTACAGAGAGCCAGTGCAGAGAAGCTAAAACAGGAGAGATATGATCGCGTTTCTTAGTTCCTGTTAGTACACGTGCTGCTGCATTCTGAATTAGCTGGAGAGTTTTTAAGGACTTACTAGAGCTACCTGATAATAGAGAGTTACAGTAATCCAGCCTTGAGGTAACAAAAGCGTGGACCAATTTTTCTGCATCTTTTCGGGTCAGGATAGGCCTAATTTTCGCAATATTACGCAGATGAAAAATGCAGTCCGTGAGGTTTGCTTTAAATGAGAATTAAAAGACAAATCTTGATCAAATATTACTCCGAGGTTTCTTACGGTAGTGGCAGGGGCCAGAGCAATGCCATCTAGAGAAACTATGTCATCAGATAAAGAGTCTCTGAGTTGTTTGGGGCCAAGAACAATAACTTCAGTTTTGTCTGAATTTAACATCAGGAAATTGGTGCTCATCCAAGTTTTTATGTCTTTAAGGCAATTATGGAGTTTAGTTAATTGATTGCTTTCTTCTGGCTTCATTGATAAATACAACTGAGTATCATCCGCATAACAATGGAAACATGTTAGGTATAGATAATGGTAACATTATTATTAGATATTTAGGA
The DNA here is from genome assembly GCF_011397635.1 of Epinephelus fuscoguttatus. Classification (NCBI taxonomy): domain Eukaryota; kingdom Metazoa; phylum Chordata; class Actinopteri; order Perciformes; family Serranidae; genus Epinephelus; species Epinephelus fuscoguttatus. The sequence goes on from NC_064769.1 coordinate 14,639,958, forward strand.
GCTGTTTGCAACATCCATTGCATTTAGAAAGCAGCAAACCACTATTTGCTATGTAAAAATATGTCATGTGGCAGTTCAGAGGGAGGACCCGAATGCAGACCAACAGGCAGTTTGAGTCTTTAACAAAAAAGCAAGTTTTAGTTTAGCTGATCAAAAACATCCAGTAAAGGCAGGCAACTCAACATCCAAACGAAAGCAGAACAAAAACGCGATGAATAGGGATGAGCACCGGAACAACACCGGGATGAATGCAGGAACGACCACAGAATGCACCCAGGAGGAACACAGGATCTACACAGACGAACTGTTAAAGAACAAAGGGAAACACACAGGTATATACACAGAAGACTAATCACAAGGAGGAGCTGTGTCTCCTCCTTGTGATTAGTCTTCTGGAGTAGGAGTAGGAGGGCATGAGCAAAAGGAAAGAAATGGAGATTGACTAACAACAAGGGTGTGGAGAGGAACACTAGGGTGGAGCAAATAAGACTAAAACAGAACAGGTGTGAGGAGAAGACTCTGGGAACAGGAAGGGACTAAGGAGACAGGTGTGACAGAAAACAGGCGGGAAAATACACAAAGACAGGAAGTACAACCAGACATGACACATGAGGAGAGAATCTACAAAATAAAACAGGAAGCAGATTAAACATGAATGAATAACATGAAACAGGGAACACAAATAGAAAACTCCAAAACAAAGTCCATAGGATAACAGAATATAAACAAAAACCCAAGATCATGACAAAATATAGCAAAGTAATGGCATCCTGAACAGAGAATGAAGTCACTCTCCCTCTGTGTGTGTGCTGTAATCCGATCTTCTCTGTTCTTTGTTGTGGTAGAAGGTCCGGCTGCGCGTGCATGTTGGTGCATGTGAGATACTGTATGTGTAGTCCACTGGCTAGCTAATCGCTGCCACTGTGCACTGTGCTCATACGGTAGTTACCTCTGATAACACTATCCAACGGTGGCTGAACGGTGTCACTGTGAAAGCATAGCGCCTTCCCTCCAGTCACCCCCCCAACTGTAGCACCGTTAGCTCCGTCAGCACTGTTGCCATTGTGAACACCGTTTGCACTTTTACTGCCTGCATGTTGAGAACCATGTGCAGACTCTAAATCATAGCTTTGCTCTGAATGTCGCACACTGTTATTGTAATTTGTTACAGTTATTGTTATCTGTATTTATTTGTTATTAATGGAAACTAAATTATCATTTCGTGATTGCAAGATAATGGAAAACCTACATTAAACAGTTTAAAACAGTTCACTATCTTGAGATAATGTGATACAATTATAAAATTAAATTGCTTTAATAATCGCTGCCACTCTGGGCTTTTATTGCATACAAGTGAAGTATTGATTTTTATGATCATCTTGTATTTATTGATTTTCATCTGTTGCTCACACGCCCTGACATAAATCTCTGTCTTTCCCCATGTGTGAAGTCTGAAGCATTTCATTCTGCCTCCAGTCCCTGGCCCTAAAATCAAAGGATTTGATAAGCAGCTTCTCAAAGTAATGCACCACCATATGGATTAATGTTTTGATTTACACAATAACTCATTGAATAGACTTGTAATTCATTGTTTCACCACTTCCCTGTAACTGAATTTTCCTCTTTGTGTGTAGAATGGCAAATCTGACAATGTCTTCAGTGCACTGGTGGTGTCTGATTTCCCTCCAACCACATCATCTAACTATGAGGACTTGCTGGTGGAGTACTTGGAGGTGTACGTCCCAGAGGAGCAGGAGCTGATACTGGAGGAAAGCAAGGATCTACAGGATAGCTGCCTAAAATCTGAGAGTTCCACATGTGACAGCGACTCTGGCCGAGGCAGCTGCGACAGCCACACTCTGCTGATGGAGAAGTGTGAAGATACAAAAGAAGAAGAGAGGCAAGCAGATCGGGAAAGCGGTCGAATGCAAACGGAGGCACAGTGGCGCCAGAAGGACTGGGAGCAGGAAGCGCTGACCTATGCTCATGGAGACATGGTTAGCCCTGACATGTCCAGTGGGAGGGTGAAGACCTGGCCCTCTGTGTTTTCTCCGCTGCCCCAGTACAGCTCAAACCCACTGGACCAACAGAGCTCACTTGAGATGGCTAAACAGCATTCCCTCTCGACATCCTCCTATCTCACTCAGCCTGGCCATGGCACCAAGGAGACTCTCGGGCCGAGCTACTGGGACTTCTGCATGAGCGACAAGCAGCCTCATCTGCTCCATCCTCAGACGCAGGCTCACCGGCAACTCCAGGCCCACAGCGATGTCAACATCTCCAGCATCGGTTGCAAACCGGCACCTGCTGGTCTGCAGTCACCAGCTCTCCGGGCCACAGAGTACGTTGAGGTCCAGAGGGTCAGCGAGGAGGATATGGTGCTTCTCCAGCCCGTTGTGTCAGGCTGTGGCCGCATGGAAGGCTGCCCCCAGATGCACCAGGGGGAGGACTACAGCAAGGTAAAGGTGAATGGAATGACTGGGAACTGCCACACATCATCAACTGTTAGCACTATGCAGAAGCCTTCAGCCTGCAATCACACTGCCATGCAGGTACAGGACGAAACGGCCCTGGGAGTGAATGGATATGTTGACACTGCCACCATGAGCACTCCAGCCATTTGCTAGGTGGCCCACAAGCCCTACTGGCAGGTCTGGGACATTGCAAGACCTGTTTCAGGCCAGAACTGAGACAAAAATGGGTGACTCCTTCAAAAAATTGTTGCAAGGACAACAATTACTTGTCACAGTTATTTATTTCTCATCTTATTCTCATGTAAGAGACTTCTTTTCATTAATTACACTGCAGTGACACGCTCTTGAGATTTCAAAAGAATTTGATTGAATGATCTGAATAATAATCTTGCAGTAAACTTTATGAAGAATATAATTGATTGTATAAGTTATGTGGTATATGCTGTCATAATGATGTGTATATTATGATATGTCTGAGACAAATCTTGTTCTTGGTACAGGCACACATTTTAATGTCTTGAACTTTTTTAATATCTTTGATGGAATATATTGATGCATACTGATGTAATGTATCTGTAAATTATTTGTGTAAATCAAACTTGCAGGAAGCTCAAACATAAAATGTTTTTGTTTTGTTTCAGTTCTTGTCTGTGTATTTTCTCTCTGCTCCTTGTGGAAAACATCTTCAAGTCATTCAGGCTGTACTGAGGGGGCTGCAGCTCCCCCTGCTGGTTTGAGTAAAACACTGTGAAAATACAATTTTTGCTTTTCAAATCATCACCTTTGCCCTTCATTTTGATCTCAACTACACATCTGTAAAGTTTCATGACTGCATTTTGCAAGGTTACTGCTACTCCCACAATAGGTGCCACCAGGATGACATTTTGCCATGATAACACACACACAGACTCTCAAGGTGAAAATGTGTGAATAATATACATATTCACCTACCGCTGATACAGGATTAACAGAATACTTTGCCCATATGACTGTTGGTCACGCTATGTTACCTTGAATTTGAATTCTTTGTTTTTTTTCACATTCCTCCATGGAAAACTTTGATTTATTGATTTACTGAGGACCAAGTTCAACAACAGCAAAACTATATCAAAACACACAGTACAAACTCTCATACAGCTCCTGTAGTATAATCCAAGTCTCATTTATCCAGTCGTATGCTCAGTACTTCCAAAATGCATGCATTTTTGCCAAAAACAAAACAACAGGTGTTGTGGTTCCCAATCGATCAGTAAATCAATGGTATCAAATCATTTTCTTTGGAAGCATGCGAGGAAAACAAACTGTTCTTTACGCCTTCAAGGTAACATGACTAACTGGTTTACAATGCTCATTTTGTGGGTGAAGTATCCTAAGGGTTACCGTTATCGTTAATGCCACACTTCAACCTACCTAAAGTGCCTTAACTGGTCCCCATAGCTTACCAAACACTCCCCACCTTGCTGTGATCCAAATGGAGGAATTCCCCAGCTCCCTCAGACACATCTGAAATGTAAGTACAGGCATCAGACTTCCATAATGACAACATAAGGTTTTTTTTAGCCAATATAGTGCCAAGATACACCAGCCATTTGAGGTCAGCCCTCACTTTGAAACAATTTGGGTGTAATATTTTCTGGGTGACACCCTGAGGTTGAGTACTATCAGTCTGAAGTGGAACAGTTGAGTAATAACAGGTAGTTTAAAAAAAAAAAAAAAAAAAAATGTTATGAGGAGTACAGTAAAATATGCCAGTTCAGAGGGCTTTTATTCTGAAATGCTACATCAGATTGACATGAGGTCGTTTTGGAAGCTTGCTTTTACTTTGAAATCAGTCCTTTCTCGCTCTTGCCGTTATGTGTAGTATATGCGCGCATTGCAAAACAACGTGAGGGCTGGCTTGACCTCAGTGTCAGACTGCAGAGGGAAAGTTGAACGATATTTTGCCGAACTTTGACGTAGAATACAAAACTTATTTTCCATAAGTAGTCCATGATTCATATACCGCTGAACTTAGTACTTCCTAGACTACGTGCAAAAATAACACGAAGTACTTTTACTGTGTACTTCTCGAGTAATCCTGTGTCAAAATCCTAAACAGATCACAAGATCAAGGATATTTTGCCGAACTTTAACGTAGAATAAAAAACTTATTTTCCATAAGTAGTCCAAGATTCATATACGGCTGAACTAAGTACTCCCTAGACTACATGCATGCATAATATGAAGTACTTTTACTGTGTACTTTTCGAGTAATCCTTTGTCAAAGTCCTTAACAGATCACAAGATCAAGGATATTTCACCCAACTTTGACGTAGAATAAAACACTTATTTTCCATAAGTAGTCCAAGATTCATATACCGCTGAACTAAGTACTTCCTAGACTACGTGCATGCATAATATGAAGTACTTTTACTGTGTACTTCTCGAGTAATCCTGTGTCAAAATCCTTAACAGAGGATATGATTAAGGATATTTCACCCAACTTTGATGTGGAATAAAAAACTTATTTTCCATAAGTAGTCCATGATTCATATACCGCTGAACTTAGTACTCCCTAGACTACGTGCATGCATAATATGAAGTACTTTTACTGTGTACTTTTTGAGTAATCCTTTGTCAAAGTCCTTAACAGATCACAAGATCAAGAATATTTCACCCAACTTTGATGTGGAATAAAAAAAACTTATTTTCCATAAGTAGTCCAAGATTCATATACCGCTGAACTTAGTACTCCCTAGACTACGTGCATGCATAATATGAAGTACTTTTACTGTGTACTTTTTGAGTAATCCTTTGTCAAAGTCCTTAACAGATCACAAGATCAAGAATATTTCACCCAACTTTGATGTGGAATAAAAAACTTATTTTCCATAAGTAGTCCAAGATTCATATACCGCTGAACTTAGTACTCCCTAGACTACGTGCATGCATAATATGAAGTACTTTTACTGTGTACTTTTTGAGTAATCCTTTGTCAAAGTCCTTAACAGATCACAAGATCAAGAATATTTCACCCAACTTTGATGTGGAATAAAAAAAACTTATTTTCCATAAGTAGTCCAAGATTCATATACCGCTGAACTTAGTACTCCCTAGACTACGTGCATGCATAATATGAAGTATTTTTACTGTGTTCTTCTCGAGTAATCCTTTGTCAAAATCCTTAACAGAGGATAAGATCAAGGATATTTCACCCAACTTTGATGTGGAATAAAAAACTTATTTTCCATAAGTAGTCTATGATTCATATACCACTGAACTAAGTACTCCCTAGACTACGTGCATGCATAATATGAAGTACTTTTACTGTGTACTTTTTGAATAATCCTTTGTCAAAATCCTTAACAGATGACAAGATTTAGGATATTTCACCCAACTTTGATGTGGAATAAAAAACTCATTTTCCATAAGTAGTCCATGATTCATATACCGCTGAACTTAGTACTTCCTAGACTACGTGCATGCATAATATGAAGTACTTTTACTGTGTACTTCTCGAGTAATCCTGTGTCAAAATCCTAAACAGAGGATAAGATTAAGGATATTTCACCCAACTTTGATGTGGAATAAAAAACTTATTTTCCATAAGTAGTCCAAGATTCATATACCGCTGAACTGTGGTATTGCTCCCTTTTTGTTAAGTAAAAGATCAGAGTATTTCCTCTGACACTGTGTAAATCTGAAACTTGGATTCATGAGTAGGTGTTTTTCCAGTCATAACACCTCAACTTGAGAATTGAGTTGACCATCAGCCAGCAGACGTTGACTGTGGTTGACTAGGAGCAGAAGAGAAGAGAAGAGCTGAGATAGATTTGCCAATCCTAGCTGACAGTAACATCAAGAAGATGGAGCACCAAAAGATCCCAGGGCTGGGAGACCACAGTGACAAATATGTGACCTGTATAATGCAGGTAAAGCAGGGGAATGAGGACACAGTCTGTCTTGTTTCCTTTCCAGATTGCCTCTCTGTATGATTTATGGGTAACACTTTACAATAAGGTACACAAAATTAGAGTAGTTACTGAGGAACTAATGAGGAACTAATGAGTAGTTACTGAGGAACTACGGTACACAAAATTAGAGTAGTTACTGATGAACTAATGAGGAACTAATGAGTAGTTACTGAGGAACTAAGCTACACAAAATTAGAGTAGTTACTGGGGAACTAATGAGGAACGAATGAGGAACTAATGAGGAACGAATGAGTAGTTACTGAGGAACTAAGTTACACAAAATTAGAGTAGTTACTGATGAACTAATGAGGAACTAATGAGGAACGAATGAGTAGTTACTGAGGAACTAAGCTACACAAAATTAGAGTAGTTACTGGGGAACTAATGAGGAACTAATGAGGAACTAATGAGTAGTTACTGAGGAACTACGGTACACAAAATTAGAGTAGTTACTGATGAACTAATGAGGAACTAATGAGGAACGAATGAGTAGTTACTGAGGAACTAAGCTACACAAAATTAGAGTAGTTACTGGGGAACTAATGAGGAACGAATGAGGAACTAATGAGGAACGAATGAGTAGTTACTGAGGAACTAAGTTACACAAAATTAGAGTAGTTACTGGGGAACTAATGAGGAACGAATGAGTAGTTACTGAGGAACTAAGTTACACAAAATTAGAGTAGTTACTGGGGAACTAATGAGGAACTAATGAGGAACGAATGAGTAGTCACTGAGGAACTAATGAGGAACGAATGAGTAGTTACTGAGGAACTAAGTTACACAAAATTAGAGTAGTTACTGGGGAACTAATGAGGAACGAATGAGGAACTAATGAGTAGTTACTGAGGAACTACGGTACACAAAATTAGAGTAGTTACTGATGAACTAATGAGGAACTAATGATGAACTATTAGTTAATGGTCAGTTCTTCATTAACTCATGATCAAATTTCAGAGGAGTAGTTACTGAGGAACTAATGAGGAACTAACTATTAGTTAATGGTCAGTTCTTCATTAACTCATGATCAAATTTCAGAGGAGTAGTTACTGAGGAACTAATGAGGAACTAACTATTAGTTAATGGTCAGTTCTTCATTAACTCATGATCAAATTTCAGAGGAGTAGTTACTGAGGAACTAATGAGGAACTATTACTTAATCATTACCTACCCTTTTTGTGTACCCTACAGTAAAGTAAGACATCAAAATGAGTAGGTAATGATTCAGTACTCATTACCTACTCATTTTGATTTCTCACTTTACTTTAGGGTACACAAAAAGGGTAGGGAATGATTAAGTAATAGTTAGTTCCTCATTAGTTCTTCAGTAACTAGTTAGTAACTAGTTAGTTCAGCGGTATATGAATCATGGACTACTTATGAAAAATAAGTTTTTTATTCCACATCAAAGTTGGGTGAAATATCCTTAATCTTGTCATCTGTTAAGGACTCTGACAAAGGATTACTCAAAAAGTACACAGTAAAAGTACTTCATATTATGCATGCACGTAGTCTAGGGAGTACTAAGTTCAGCCGTATATGAATCTTGGACTACTTATGGAAAATAAGTTTTTTATTCCACATCAAAGTTGGGTGAAATATCCTTGATCTTGTCATCTGTTAAGGACTTTGACAAAGGATTACTCGAAAAGTACACAGTAAAAGTACTTCATATTATGCATGCACATAGTCTAGGGAGTACTTAGTTCAGTGGTATATGAATCTTGGACTACTTATGGAAAATAAGTTTTTTATTCCACATCAAATTTGGGTGAAATATCCTTAATCATATCCTTTGTTCAGGATTTTGACAAAGGATTACTCAAAAAGTACACAGTAAAAGTACTTCATATTATGCATGCACGTAGTCTAGGGAGTACTTAGTTCAGTGGTATATGAATCATGGACTACTTATGGAAAATAAGTTTTTTATTCCACATCAAAGTTGGGTGAAATATCCTTAATCGTATCCTCTGTTAAGGATTTTGACAAAGGATTACTCAAAAAGTACACAGTAAAAGTACTTCATATTATGCATGCACGTAGTCTAGGGAGTACTAAGTTCAGCGGTATATGAATCATGGACTACTTATGGAAAATAAGTTTTTTATTCCACATCAAAGTTGGGTGAAATATCCTTAATCATATCCTCTGTTAAGGATTTTGACAAAGGATTACTCAAAAAGTACACAGTAAAAGTACTTCATATTATGCATGCACACAGTCTAGGAAGTACTTAGTTCAGTGATATATGAATCATGGACTACTTATGGAAAATAAGTTTTTTATTCCACATCAAAATTGGGTGAAATATCCTTGATCTTGTCATCTGTTAAGGATTTTGACAAAGGATTACTCAAAAAGTACACAGTAAAAGTACTTCATATTATGCATGCATGTAGTCTAGGAAGTACTAAGTTCAGCGGTATATGAATCATGGACTACTTATGGAAAATAAGTTTTTTATTCCACATCAAAGTTGGGTGAAATATCCTTAATCATATCCTCTGTTAAGGATTTTGACAAAGGATTACTCAAAAAGTACACAGTAAAAGTACTTCATATTATGCATGCACACAGTCTAGGAAGTACTTAGTTCAGTGATATATGAATCATGGACTACTTATGGAAAATAAGTTTTTTATTCCACATCAAAATTGGGTGAAATATCCTTGATCTTGTCATCTGTTAAGGATTTTGACAAAGGATTACTCAAAAAGTACACAGTAAAAGTACTTCATATTATGCATGCATGTAGTCTAGGAAGTACTAAGTTCAGCGGTATATGAATCATGGACTACTTATGGAAAATACGTTTTGTATTCTACGTCAAAGTTCGGCAAAATATCCTTCAACTTTCCCTCTGCAGTCTGACCCATAGTCACCGCCAGCAGCTCTTCAGAGCCGTTGCATTACGATTACCGTAAGTGTTGGTAGATTCGCGCACTAGAAAAAAACGTGCGGCTGATTTGACCAAGCAAAAGCGAACCACGGCTGGCTTGACCGCAGTTGGAATTAGGGGGTGGTCGACTGGACGCACGCTGATCGCCCATCTGAGGAATTTTCAGGGGCTGGAAAGCCCTGCTGCAGAAAGTCAGACGGAGAAAGGAGTCGGACAACTGTGTGACAACATGTATAAAGTTGTTTCCTCTCTCAGAGGCCGGTGTGCAGTTTTAACACGACAGTCCTGCTTTCGGTCCTCTTCGGCCAAAATCCACTTGGCAAGTGGTGAGTTTTAGCGAACGTTAACTGACGTTAGTTGTTGTCTGTTAATGCTGCTTACACAGCCTGAAACTGGGGTGAGTTTAGGTTAGCTTTGATGGTTGGCACTGTAAGGTAATGGACAAACAGTTGTTGTTAAGTTTTAGCCAATAACATTAGTTCTTTCAGTTAGCAAAGCCCGACTAAACGTAGCAAATTGCCCAGTGTTAGCCAGAATGAACGAGAGTGAACCCACAAAGCTGCCAAACGTTAACTACATTAGGTAGGTGAACGTGAACCTAACACTGCTTCTTACTTCCTCAAGTTAATGCAGGTGAATACAACAGTGCAATAAATCCTGCCTTCATGAAGTTTATAATGTTCAGTTTGAACTATTTTAGATTCAACTTTATGTGTGACGTGTGTTTTATTATTCTTTCCACCCCAGTTATATCATTGGGTATGCTAAATAACACTAACACCTGTCAGTGAAATGCAATACAGCCGAACCTGTACAGTCAAATCAGAACCTCTCCATCTTATTGCAGGACTGTTGTATTAGACTGCATTAGTTTTAACTAGGTGTACCTAATAAAATAATACATGTTAACATTAGAATCATTGTAACATTTCCACTGCAATGTCTCTGGTTCATTACTCAAACAAGGCATGTGTTACAGGATGACCTATGAGTAACTACATCAGAAAAGATTGCAGCTGTATATGTCATTGCAAGAAAATAAGGTGATCTTAATGTTGTAGAATGTCAGCCAGGGTTTACACTGATTAAATACAGACTGTCTGGCTTTAATGAAGTAATAATAGCATTAACACTATTTATTATATGTGTCTGTAGATGATAAGGGGAAAGAAAGATGAGAGTTGAGAGACCTCTGAGTAAAATTTTAGTGACAGGTTGTTTCACAAATCAGTCCCAAATGTCACATGAAATGTCATTAAAGCTTTGATCAGTGGTAGCCAAGTAATGCAGTCAGCTCATGGGGTTCCTCAAAGAATAAATGTCCTTTACCTCGCTGTTTAAAGTTTATTTGCAATTATTTGACAGGTGCATTATGTCAGAAATCAGCCTTCAAACACCCTCACGCAGATGTCCCAGATATGCCCCCATGCAATTTCATGCCAGAGGAATACACGGTAAGAAAGAACAATATCCTGCAGGCATACAGTGTGTCTGTCTTGCACAGTTGGGTCCAGTATTCTGTCATCACTGAAGTAATTAACATAAAACGTAGACACTTGCTGGTTATGACATTGACTGTAACTCCTGCCTTGTGTATTCTTCTGCCCAGGGTATGTCCAAAGAGCGGATGATGGAGATTCGCAGACAGAATTGCAACCCGATGATCATGAAGGTTACCTATTATAAGAAACCAGTGTTTATCCACCAGGGATACATGCAGTGGCTGTGGGATGTGGATGGGAGGCGATATCTGGATCTATTTGCTGGTGTGGCTACTGTCAGTGTGGGCCACTGCCACCCGTAAGGTCCTTTTTCTCTGCTGTGTCACACAGTGGTAGTAGGCTTAATTCTTAAGCACAGTTCATAATGTTATAAATATATGTTCTTATATCTGAATCCTGAAATCTGTGGGTACAGGAAGGTGACAGCAGCCGCGGAGCACCAGTTGAAAAGACTCTGGCATACTACAAATATCTACGCCTATCCTACTCTACACGAGTACTGTGAGAAACTAGCTTCCTACCTTCCAGATCCTCTTAAGGTACCATGGTAAAAAAAAAAAAACATATATATTATAAGTATGCATAAATATGCATAATTAAAATATCTGCTGGTCTTTGTTTCCTCATCCAGGTGATCTATTTGACTAACAGCGGCTCAGAAGCCAATGACCTGGCTATGCTGATGGCTCGCCTTTACACTGGCAACTATGACATCATCACTTTCAGGTACAATCATTATGTGCTTTATGATTGTGTAAAAAAAAAAAAAAAAACTGTAGCCTATTTGAGAATACAGATATTTTTTATGTTAGTCTAACAGGAATGCTTAAGAAATTACACCGTGTAGGAGTAAGTAACTACTTTTTTAAATGCTAAAGACTCAAAATTCAAGATTCAAGATTCAAGATTGTGGTATTTTTCCCTTGGGAAATTTCTCTTGGACATAAAGGCTGCCACATAAAAATACGTACATGGTGCAGAACCTGGCGTAAAGTGCCTAGCACACACAAGTGCAGACATAAAGTGTATGCCCCTCATTTTACACATTCCTTTTGTCCTGAGTTTAAGAGATTCACTGATAGAGTGATAGGGTTTCTATACCTATTCATGTATCTCCTCCTGTAAATAATTGGAACCTTGTAGCATCTACCTGATGGGATTCAGATTCAGATCAGTTATCTAAGTGTCATACACCACAAGATGCCAAGCCCATATGGGCTTACACGACATTACAAAACATTGTAACAAGAACAGTAACATCATGGTAAAAACCATATCTTTATAATGTCAAACATTAAGTGTGCTCATATGCAGTTGGTAAGCATTTGACACAAACCCAGCTAAACTCAAGTGTACATTCATCAGACATGGAAAACAAATCAGGACATCATGCAGACAATTTAAGGAAAAGCTTGCATCTGAGATTGTGACAAAATGGACAGAAGAACAGAAAGTGTATTTCATTTTCGATCTTTCTCAGGTCCCACAGGTGACATTTTCTATTCTATTTCTATTTGGGAGCAGTTTGTATTCTTATTGGACAGGCAGATGTCTCACATGTTTTTAGTAGATTGTCCTTTTTCTGCCACTACTGTTGGAACAAAAATCAATCAATCAATCAATCAATCACTTTATTTATAGAGCACTTTTCATACATAAAATGTATCACAAAGTGCTGTACATTACAGAACACAAGCAGGAAAGGGTCAGGGGGTACAAAATAAAATACAAAATGAAATACAAAACCCCACCCACCCACTGTCCCAGCCCACATTTAACACAGACCCCCCCCCCCCCCTCCCGTGCGCGTGCGCACACACACACACATACACACACAAAAACACACTCTCTCACACATACAGGGACACCCAGTCAGGACTCAGCAGGTCCTCAGGTAGACTGTTCCACAGATGGGGGCCATAGTAATGAAATGATGCCTCACCGTATGTTTTGGTTCTAACTTTGGGAACTATTAAAAGACCACTACCTGAGGACCTGAGGGCTCTACTGGGCTCATATGGTAAAAGCAAATCAGATAAATAAGAAGGACCAAGACCATTAAGAGATTTATAAACTAATAAAAGAACCTTAAAATCTATTCTAAAAGATACAGGTAGCCAATGCAGAGATTTTAAAATTGGGAAAAAAATGGAACGTTCCATGACACAGAGACAGGGGGAGTACGCAGTTTGCTTAAACAACAGATTAAAAAGATGAAGAGTCCAGCTCATACTCAGAAGTACGAAAAAATATTCTTTGTGAAAGTGTGTGTTTACATTACATTCATGTAAACATTTAGCTTGTCACACATTCTCTAGCTTGATTTAATTATGAACATTCTCCTAAAATCTGTCCTAAAGTTTCTGATTGATTTTTCTTTTTCAGAGGATCATACCATGGTGGCAGCCCACAGACCATTGGTCTTACTTCCAACACAGCGTACAAATATCCCATTGCCAATGGTTTAGGCTGCACAAATGTATGTATGCATTAATATATTACAACACTACACAAGAAAAGCATTCAACTGAAGATGCACATTAAAATGTGTATTCTAATGAAGGTGAATAATATTGTGACATAAATGGTCAGATGCATTTGATATATAAACATCTCACAAAAGACAGAAGGGCAACTGAGTAGTGCACTTCAAACATTGTTTAAGGCCTTACCTCTTCGTGCTTATATTCTGTGCATTAAAGCCATAGTCGGAAACTTCTATGAAAATCCCTTATTGTCAGATTTGCTGAAACTCTATATCTACACAGTATTACATCAAACAGAATTCACCCCATGTGAATGAAAACAACCGATCAGAGCCAAGGAGTTTGTAACACAGCTGTCAGTCATGTTAATAAGTCCATGAGCTTCAATCAGACTATTAAACTAATAGGGCTGCCACTAACGATTATTTTCATTGTCGACTAATCTGTCGATTATTTCTTCAATTAGTCGACTAATCATTTCATCGAAAAATATGTTAAAATGTTGAAAAATGTCAGTCTGTCTCACCCAAAACCCAAAATTATGTCATCTAATGTCTTGTTTCGTACTCACACCAAAGGGTTTTAGTTCACTGTCACGGGAGAGTGTGTAAAGCTGCCAATATCTGAACATAAGAAGCTGCAGTAAGAGTATTTTGGGGTACTTTTATAGTGCTTTTCTATGAAAAATGACTCATGATTAGTCGACTACTGAAACAGTCACCGATTATTTTAATAGTCGATTAGTCATTGATTAGTCGACTAATCGTGGCAGCCCTATAAACTAGGCAGTACTGATCAGACGTAAATCAAAATTCTGTTACTGAATTCCCTGTTTAATGCCTCAAGCGTTAAAATTTTTGTGTACTGTTTACCTGTAAAATGCAAAAGTTGGTCTGGGGCCGGGTCCCAAACTCTGGGTCCGCAGCTTGTCTACTTCAATCAGGAGAGACTCCTGAGAGAAAAGATCATTTATTTACATGTGCACATAAGTATGAGAACTGTGAGGGAGGGGAAAAGGGAGCTGAGGAGCTAGACGTGAAGAGGAGTGGGCTTTGAAAGAGCTTGTCCTGGGCTCTGAATAAGGTGACTGGAAGTGAATGGGGTGGAGAAGGGCTATACGATTATGCTTATAATGACAGCTGACAGGAGCAGAGAAGAACAGTGATTTAAAGGTTGGCAGCAGCAACATAAGTGGCTGCAGAGATTGTGGCAAAGTTCGATTGGCTAACCAGGAGAGGGAACACCCATAGTCAGCTGATTGGTTGAAGTGGTGGGTGTATGATAGAGAGATAGTTGTGAATGGAATAGCATAAAGAAAGTCTTCCTGATTGAACAGTTGCATTTACCTTACTTGTGTAGGCCCGTAAGCATTTCCACGTTATCTACCTTGGCCCCCCTTGAAAAAAATTCTGGACACCCCTTCTTTAATTGCCTTATTATGTTTCACAGCATTTTGCATTAAACCACTTCTTACAGTTTCCACATACAGTATATCTGAAATACAGGTGAATAAAGCTGTGGTATTATTCCAAGTACCATGATGATTTCTTCATGCTGCGTTCATTATGACTGTCGCTGTCAGGTTGATCTAGCTGACAAGGTTTCTGCCCAAACAAACAGACCATGTGTCCTGATGTGTTCGGAGGTCTGTGGGGAGGAAGCCACTGCAGGGACTCTCCTGTGCAGACTATCAGAGAATGTAGCTGTGCCCAAGGTACAAAAACACACGCACCCATGGCTCAACACACTCACACTGCTCTCATAAACAGAAAGAAATATGACCTTTGACTGTCAGATTAGGCATCACAACCCCTCTGCAATATTCCTACAAAACATTAACCCTACTGTATTTAATGTGTTGAGGTCATGCACAGTGATAAACAATGATTCATGCTGGAGGTTGTGTGTGTGTGTGTGTGTGTGTGTTTTTAATTTTGTCAACTTTTGTCAGTTTAACCCTACAAACGAGATAAAAGTACTGAATTTCCTGTATAAAGTTCAAAGTCTCCCAATGTTGATCATTTACCTATCTTAACCTTTTACCATTTTCCAGAATTTGAGCTATACAGTATGCCTGTGTCTCAGTTAGGGAGCCTCCCTGGAAATGATTAGTATGTTAGCATACCTACATGTCTGTTTACACGAAACACACAACCGTTATGGTTATATGATATCAGTATTAGTCAATAACTGCCGCTGTGCTGTGTGTGTTGTTGGCTTTTATGGTGGTGGGCAGTTTGAGAATTTTTTCATGATATCTTTTCATAAATAAAAAGATGATCTTGTGTGTAAAGATGAGCATTATTGCTTAAATTTTCTTTTTGTATAGATATGCTAATGTCTAAATTACTTGACATCATGTTGTTCTCTCCCACAGGTCATTGCATGGCACATGACCAATACATTGGACAGCTCAAGGAGACATTTGCTACCAGCGTCCCAAGTAGAATTGCTGCTTTTTTTGGAGAGCCGATCCAGGTATTATATTCTGTTGTGGAGTATTACAAGATATATAGTTTTAGAGTCAACATGTCATAAATGTTTTTGGATGTCTGATCTGTTGCTCTGCCACATTGAATATCAACATTATCAACTGTATGTCTTTATAGTAATATTAGCCAATAGATTATGACGACCGACATCTTTGTTATTGTATCATCCTCGTTCAGTGTTTTCTCATGTTCAGTGTGACTGCTTGTATAAATGAAGATTGGTGGGATGTGAATGTGTTTGATTCGCACAGGGAGTCGGAGGAGCTGTGCAGTACCCCAAAAACTACCTCAAGGAGGCTTACAAACTTGTGAGAGAGAGAGGAGGGGTCTGCATCGCTGATGAGGTTTGACGCACATTTTATATGTCTTAAATATTTTTGATGGATTTACTGTTTACAATTGAAAAAAACAGTCATTTGACCCATTGCTAATACAAAAATATAAAAGTGAGACACCTACTGCTCATAGGACAAGTCAGTCATTGAGTTGAGTTGGCTTATTACTTATCTTTACAGAATTACTTGTCTGGCAAGATAAGGATTTCTGCACATATGAGCTTACAGTTCCACGACAAAGTTACTATATTATGTCCAAGAGAAAGCCATATAAAGTAAACACCATGTAACATGGGTTTATGTGGTTTATTTCCATCTTTTTAGCCCATCTGAATAAAAAAATTAAATAAACGTATCAATATGTTTTGCACGTGACAGGTCCAGACTGGATTTGGGCGAACAGGAAGTCACTTCTGG
Organism: Epinephelus fuscoguttatus; assembly: GCF_011397635.1. Lineage (NCBI taxonomy): Eukaryota > Metazoa > Chordata > Actinopteri > Perciformes > Serranidae > Epinephelus > Epinephelus fuscoguttatus. Next base: position 14,656,519 of record NC_064769.1, read on the forward strand.
GGTTTCCAAGGGCATGATGTCATTCCTGATATGGTTACAATGGCGAAGGGCATCGGTAATGGATTCCCAATGGGAGCTGTTGTGACGACACCAGGTTCGTTGAAAATCTGCTTATATGTTTATAAAGTAAAGTTTAAGAGAGTGTGAATGTTGCTCTTTATTATTTCCACTATGAAATTGGCAGGATGCATGGAAAGAGATCAGGTAAGCGGGTTTCCCAGATGAGGATGAATCATAAAGATTTATTGTGTGAGTTGAGAGTTTGGACTCAAGGTCAAAGTCAAGGTCAAATCAACATCATAATTTAAAGCAGCAGTTAGTGGAGGTGTGAACTTGTTTATTCACGTGTTTTCCAGAAATTGCGGCCTGTTTTGCAAAGGGGGTTCACTTCAACACCTTTGGAGGAAACCCTGTGGCTTGTGCCGTTGCTTCGTCAGTGCTCGATGTAAGAATTCATCAGGAGAGCAAGCTCAATTTGATCAAAACTCAATGTGTTTCTGCAAATCATTATTGTAGCTGTATTTGAAACACTCCATAACCACAAAAGCACACTGAATTCAAACACAACTTTTTTTTCTCCCTCAACAGACGATCAAAGAAGACGGCATACAGCAGAACACTCTCACTGTGGGCACCTATCTGTTGACAGAACTGGCAAAACTCAGAGACAAGTATGAGATCATCGGTGATGTCCGTGGAAAGGGGCTACAGATCGGTGTGGAAATGGTCAAAGACAAGGTACTGAGTTTGTAACAGAAGAGACACTCACCTCCCCTCATCTCGCATACTTGAACATGTGTGTGTTGTCTGTGTCTGCTGTGCTGTGCCTCCCGGGGGCATGGTTCAGCAGTGCCCCAGTTAACCATTAGCAGGAGCAGCAGTGACCTTCTGTAATTTTTAAGAGAATAATCTCAGATGCGGTACGTGTCATACTGACTTCAAGTTCTGGGCCTGTATTCACAAAGATTCTCAGAGTCCTCTCAGAGCTCCTAACTTAGCCTAAAAATTCCTCGCAAGGAATCTTAGCTTAAGAGTGATTCAGGAAGTTTCTGAGAGCAACTCTGAGCAGGAGGAGACAGAAACGTTTGTCTTAGTAAGCAGGTGTGGTTGACCCCGTTGCTAGATATGACGTTGTCTTCTAAAAGCTGTGATTGGTTGTTACCAAAAAAAGAAAAAAGAAAAAAATGCGCCCCTAGTAATGAATGGACAGTGAAATCAACTGATCATAGAACTTAGACTGTAGGCTACTAAGAAATGTGTAATCGTGAAAATAATTTTATGCCATGATGATGAAACTCAGCAAAATTAAATTAATTGTTACACAGCTTTAAAATGTTTGAACGTACCTCATTCACATGCCGATTGTTATAGCCTATTGATCTGCTTATTTTTATGTTTACTCGCCATGCTGGTAATTTTACTACTTAATCTGTTTGATATTAATGGTGGACGCAGACTCAGCTGTCAGCAATTACTGTGAACAACGAATGAAATGGAGAAAAAAAGAATGAGAAAGCCGAACTGGACAGAAGAGCAGTGCCTGCTGTTGGCGCAGCTCGTGGAGGAGAACAAAGGAGTTTTAAGAGGGAAATTCGGTCCCAGGATCAAGGCACAAGGGGAGAGGTAGACTTGGGAGCGCATTGCCCGACAGATCAGTGCGTCGTTCCCTCTCCTTTTACGCACAAGCGATGAGTGTGAGAAGCACTGGTACGTGCTGCAATCCAAAGCGGGCGTTACTGCGTTACTACGCTGGGTGGGAAAAGTAAGCCAATCCCTGATGAGGTCAACCACAAACATTATCCCTGCACTATCACGTCAGTAGCGTCTTATTAAAACACTGTCGTTCAATATACAGAGAATATCTCTCCTTCCCCTGTCTTTCCGCCATCTTCTCTGTTTAAGACACTCTTAAGGCCAAAACACACCGGCGGCGTACGATGCGCGTCAAAACAGCCACCCCCATTATTTTCTATTTACAAACCCACACCGCCGGCGGCTTGATGCGTGTTGACGTGCCGCGCCGCGGCACTTTACACTATTGTCTTATTTTTCCAGCGTTGCCGCCCTTGAAAAAGCACTATTTTGTACTTCCTAGCCTAGCGGACTGGAGTGTGCAATAGAAATCTGGTTGACGCCCCGCAGCGCGACGCTTTTTGTGTGTGTTGGAGGCGGCACTTGACTCGCGTCAATGATGCCGCTGTCATATGACGCCGCCGGTATGTTTTGGCCTTTAGGCTTCTTAAAAGTCCTCCTCTCTCCTCTTAACAGTTTTTCACCTTAGGAGCTTTCTTAAGGCCTAAGATGCTTTGTGAATAACTTTTATCTTACCAAGGGAAAATTCTAAGAAATTCTAAGTCATTCTAAGAAAAATCTTAGAATTCCTCGAATTCTAAGATTTTTCTTAGAATGACATCACTAAGAGCTACTTTTAGTCTTAGGATTCTTTATGAATACGGGCCCTGACATGTATTTTTAAACTGTTGATGCTGACAGATGGAGTATTTAAGAGAGAGAGCCAATAGAAACTCACTCCGGAGTAAAAATTCAAATTTGGTCTAATAATTTGCGTCTAATTTTGGCCAGTGTTCCTGTGAGCTGTTATTGTTTCTCGTGTGTTCATGGTATAATACAGACAATCAGAGATCTCTGGCTTCTGATAGTCTGGGGACACTCCTTTCGACAGTGTGTTTAACACACTGGCGAAAACGGCCGGCAACAAAGCAACGCCTCTTGCATTTTTGAAAAGGACACGCCCTCCTGGAAATGTGCGCTCCCCCTTTTCTCAACCGCAAGGAAATAAACACAAAGAGAGCTTAAAAATGGATGTAGAGAGATTTAACTCTGTTTTATCAAACATGTGCTCAGTCCACAAGATTGTGGAAATGAAGGACTTACAGTGACTTGAGCCATTTTGTACTGCTACACGTGTTTCTAGTCGGACTATGTTTACGAGCACAAGAGTTCAGCGAGCCACCGAAGGACTACCCTGCGGATTTACTATTGGTTCTGCAACGTAGGGAGTTTTTTGAAATTGTATCCGCCCATCTAAACACAAAATCTGGGAGAAAGTCATCAGTCTTTAGTTAAGCACAGCGTCTAAAGACTGACTTGTGAGTCTAATGGTATAATGGTTTGTGAGGTTTTCCATTTGCTACATCCAGTGACGGACTGGGACCAAAAAGAGGCCCTGGCATTTTTGACACAGAGGCCCTATGGCAGCGCATCGGCCAGCCAGGGGTGAAAAATTTTCATATTATTTTACAAAAAAATATGCATTTTTACGTCATTTTAGATCATCAGTTCCTTATTTGTGAAAGAACAGGCGTGGTGTCTCATATCCCCCCTCCCAAATATTACTAGGTACTATGGTTGATGATTTTACACATACTAACATAAAAAACACTACCATTGGCAGAACGTTTCAGAGCGCCACAGAGACACAGACTGTTCCACAACTACCATAGAAACTCACTCACTCACTCACTCACTCACTCACTCACTGCCTTGATGCACAATAGAAGAGGAGATATACAGACACAGTCATTATGAATGATAAAATTGATTTGTGGCTTGCATGGGAGCATGTGGAAAGCATTCTGAGAATGCAGAAATTCAGAACACACATCACGTAATCAACTCACTACAATTGCACTGGTACAGTAGACAACAATGCACAGCACACAAGATAATAAGGCAGCAGCAGAACCCCCATACATTAAGGTACGTTCAAAGGCCAGACTAATAACCTCAGTTAATAATACTAGCTCTATGTCTACCAAAACACAAAAATCTGAAATCAAACACCACACAACTTCATCCTTAAGGCTTAGCCTACTTCCACCATTAACCATAGGCGCCCCCTCTTGGACAGAATACAACACAACCAAATTATAACAACAGAAACATAAATCTTACACCAACCACAATGCATATTACAATAGCTTCACCAAAACATGAAAAGAGCACTGCATAGCCACAGTGCACATTTCAGTAGTTCTATCAAAAGCACTAGTTACAACAGAAACAAGAAGGACCCTATGTAATTCAAGATTCAAGATTCAAAAATAATCAATACCGGCACTGGATGATAAAAATACATAGAGGTGCACAGTACCCAATGCACAATGCACAATACACACAATACAATTCATAAGGATGTGTTTAACAATCGCACAGCAGAGGGGATGAAAGACTTGGAAAAGCGATTACCCTTACAAGCAGGTTGGGCGTAACAATGCCCTGAAGGCAATAGTGAAAATTCACCTGCTAAAACATGCCCGGAAGTACTTAGAATGCTGTGTGACTTCCTCAGAATCTGTTGCTCCCATAGAGCACCTAGGTCTCTCTGCTTAAGTCTGATAATCTACTATAGTGTTATAAGCCATAATAAATGTTACAGCAGCCACAATGCATATTATAATAGCTTCACCAAAACATGACAAGAGCACTGCACAGCTAGGGTATAAAAATAAATATGTGTCTCTCAGTGTCTTCTTTTAAATCTCTTCTTACTCACATTTATCGTATGGTCTTTTCTTAATTGATGGTAATTAATGATTGTAACTCTTTTTAAATTACTTGATGTTTTATTGTTTTATGTACTAATTGTTTTAATTGTGTAATTGTCTTTATTGTTAAGCACGTTGTAACTCCGATATGAAAGGTGCTATACAAATTAAGTTATTATTTATTATTATTATGTCTTACCTTTAAGTAGTTAGCAGGCTGCGAAGGAGTTTGCTCTTCTCTGAGGCAGAGGCCGTACTGCTAGCTGCACTTGCTGCAGAGGTGCTCGGTCTGTCGCCGCCGAGTAAACACTTTTTTGTAAATAAATCTGATATTTTAGCATACTTTTCACTCTCCACGAGCATAGCTTTCCTTTTGTTCTCTCTTTTTCTCCGCTCCACCCTTCTCCATCCATCTTTTCGTGCCTCGATCCATTTTCTTTTCTTGTTGTGATGTTGTCATTGGCATTGAGTACGTTACCCATCATTCATTTGTCACTTGTCAGATGTCAAATGACATCGCTTAATGATCGCGAGAAAATGCTTGATGACCAAAAACACTTTATATCACCGGTAGCCCCATTTCACTCATATTTATTTAAAATTATATTTAGGCTACTACTTATATGTATATTGTGGCCGATAAAAATGTTTTGGGCCACCAAGAGAAGATTTATTTATTTATTTTTAAATTTATTTATTTTTATTTTTTTGGCTGGCGGCTACAGGACCATGCGGCCGTTCTGGCACTTGCCCAAATGCCAGATGGCCAGTCCATCACTGGCTACATCCCAGATTTTTCAATGTTTAAGACTGCTGCAATTTAGATTGATTCTGGCAAGGAGAATGATCTTTAAATGCATGATAGCAACCACAGGATAACTGTAATGGCAGCCGAGAAGGAATAGCAGTCAAATGTAGACATACACCAAGACTAACTGAAAGGATTTAAAGCTACAGCCTCAAAAATGAGCATCACATTGATTAAATACCTCTAACTGTCTTAATAACAACAATGGCACCCTTTGGGTGTCCCTCAAAGAGAAACCACTCAATTTTCTATGTGAGAAATACCAATGGAGTATTAAGATGTATAACCTCATAAGCTAATTAGCAATCAGAGGTGAGGTGCTTATTGAACACAGGCAGTCACACCGTGTTCATATAGTTAGTTGCTTAATTACCATGGTTACTGTAACACATCCAGCCTCATTTATCCTTTACCTACTCCCTGTCCACAGGCCAGCAGAGAACCGCTGCCCTCTGAGGCTATGAACGAGATCTTTGAGGACGTCAAGGACATGGGAGTCCTGATAGGAAAAGGAGGAATCTATGGACAGGTAGCAGCACTCACCTTCTTTTTACCTTTAGTGCTATTTGTTTTGGTGTGAGTTGGTGTGTGTTGGAGATATCAGTCATAGAGATGTCGCTCAGTAGCTCAGTCCATAGGGACTTGGGTTGGGAACCGGAGGGTCACCTGCTCAAGTCCCTGTCCGGACCAAATATGGAGCGTGGACTGGTGGCTGGAGAGATGCCAGTTCACCTCCTGGGCACTGCCAAGGTGCCCTTGAGCAAGGCACCGAACCCCCCCAACCGCTCGGGGCGCCTGACCAAGGCAGCCCCCTCACAATAATTCTCTCAAATATGATAGAACTAGTTGGCACTTGGCTCAAATATCAAATATTGGCTCAAATATCAAATATTAATATATTAAATATAGATTAAATAAAATAAATGATCATGATATATATAAAATGATAAAACACTACATAAGAGCCAGACAAAATAGATGGGTTTTTGGTTTATGATTAAAAAAAATATGTCAATATTTTTCAGATCCTTTTGATCCTCTGTCCAGCAGCTTGGAGCATAGTGACTGGAGGCAGCATCGCAAAATGATTTTGCTCTGTTAAAAGATGTAATTAGGTGAGATTAGATTAGAAGTAATGTGTTATAGGACAAGAAAATCTGTGTCCCATACTCAGGAACCAGAAATAAACATTGCAGTAGAGATTGGTGTGCCACACTAGCTTATGTATTCAGTGCAATTCAAAAATAGACTGTCTCAGGTACATTATGCAAACAAGACTTGAAATGATGATGTAAGACTTAAGGCATCAAATTAATAACAAAATAAAAAATTGCATAGATATAATTCTGCACCCACTGCAGTCAAATAGTCAAATTATCAAATTTGTAACATGAGTGATCAAATGAAGGGTGTATCGTCAAAATGTAACAAAATTTCTCCAGCAGATAACAGCATTTATTTTTTTCAAAAATATCAATTATATATCTGAGTTCTGGTCAGACTGGGGTAATCAAGTTGTATTTACTGTGATACATGAGGTGAAGGTATTAACCAGACTGTAAGATGATCAATCATTGACAAGATAATTCAGAATGGAAACATCAGATACAACCATAATGTTTGCTCAAAGCGCCAACAAAACAAAACAAAACATTTCCAGAAATCATGACCTGATTACTCAAGATAATCCACAGACCTTGTTAGCAGTTTTATGTTTTCTTTCCTTAACTACACCCGCCAACTGTATGACCACACAGAAGAAACATGCATCTATTGCTAGCTCACTTAGCACCACTGAGCTAGCTATTATAAAAGCTTAGCTGAGGAGGACATCTTTAATGTAGATTACATTAGATGTACATTTTTGCATTGGACAGTTTCATGTATTAAGCAGCCCATCTGCGAATAACAGTGTCAGAAAAACACCATTTTTTAAATGTGAAACTGCTTGACTTTGTGTTTTTACCAGGTTATATCACCTGGTCCATTTGTTTACGGCAGAAAGAGACCTCTGCAGGTATTTTGGCTCCCAGTTAAAACTTCCTGAGCAACGAACACTGAAAGAATTATAACCAGAAGAAGTTTCAGCTGGTTGCAATCTGCAATCCTCACCACTAGATGACACTAAATCCCCCTAAATCGTACACACTGGACCTTTAACATATGTATGTCCCAGAAGTGTCCAAAGTGCCTGCTCTGCCTTTACTGTGTGACACAGAACAAAGCATGGAATGCTCTTTAATGTCCCCTCTTGTTTCCTGTTTTTCTCGGCACTTCAGACCTTCCGCATCAAACCCCCGATGTGCATCACAATGGAAGACGCTAATTTCTTCCTGGCAGTTTTTAACAAGTCCCTCCACAACTACATGGAAAAAAGATGAAAGTCACATGAAAGTCAGTTGGATGTCATTGTTCTAAGGACCAAAGCTGGAACCCCTTTCAGCAGTGAATTGCATTTTGTACACCCTTTAAAATGTTCTACATGTCAGTATCAGTCATTTATACTACCTCTGCTGTTGCCTTTTTAATAGCAATTTTAAAAGGGACATTTAAAACTATGTTTAACTGTGTATTAATTAGAACACTTTACATAACTCACTAGTTAAATGAGAAAATAATATTGTAAAGTGCCTTTCTAACAACTGACTTAAAGTTCATTTTGCCTGTTTTGGATCTGTTGAATCATGCTGGGATATAACATAGGCCTATGATTGTAATTTCTGGATACATGATTCGTTGCTGATTATGGATGTGAATGTTATAATAATAAATCTGAGCTTCAGGAGCAACCATTTGTACTTGTACACATTGTTAACACCGCCCCCTGTGGGTATTAATTTTCTGACAACCTGCTGCTCTCTTCATCAAAGCACAGTGACACTTACCACACATCAATCTCCCACTCACTTCAGAGTGAGGTAGGTGTCTTCTCTGGCCTCCAACAGGAAAGAACCAGCACCAACCACCCAAACACATCTGGCCTTCTTTCTCACCTTGGTCAGTGAGCATGTAGTGGATATCTAGTAAATCTCGGTGCCAGTAGTTATATATTTATCTATATGACGTTGCAGACAAGTAATTGTTTTGTGGGGTCAGGGTGCCATTGGTTGAGCACTGTCCACCCATCCTTTAGAGAAAAAGCAAAGACTTAAGTGAGTCTGCTGCTGAGTGTCAGAGAGTGAAAGAGTGTGTCCTCTACTGGTTCAACATGTACAAAGTTGTATCCTGTCTAAGTGGCCGCTGTGCAGGACTCACAGGACAGTCCTGCTGTTCACCCGGTTTGGCCAAAATTCACCTGGGAAGTGGTGAGTTACCATGGAGATTAACAAAAACGTAATTTGTTGATCATGGTCTATTGTTGATGCTTAGGAGGTGGTTAATGTAACCATTATGTTTGTCATAATAAGCTTGGAATACAGTCTTTATTATTATCATTTCCGATAATTTATATCATCTTGTTAGCTCATGAGTTAATTAGCTAATCAATCAATTCAACTTTATTTACATAAAACCCATTAAACAGATTACTGCACTTCAAAGTGCTTTTGAAACAATTGACAAATAGGATGTTAAAAAAGTTAAATGTTAAAATAGAAAAAATATATCACAATGATCAACAATGGAATTTTGATTAAAGAATAAATAGATCAAATATCAAATATTAATATATTAAATATAGATTAAATAAAATAAATGATCATGATATATATAAAATGATAAAACACTACATAAGAGCCAGACAAAATAGATGGGTTTTTGGTTTATGATTAAAAAAAATATGTCAATATTTTTCAGATCCTCTTGATCCTCTGTCCAGCAGCTTGGAGCATAGTGACTGGAGGCAGCATCGCAAAATGATTTAGCTCTGTTAAAAGATGTAATTAGGTGAGATTAGATTAGAAGTAATGTGTTATAGGACAAGAAAATCTGTGTCCCATACTCAGGAACCAGAAATAAACATTGCAGTAGAGATTGGTGTGCCACACTAGCTTATGTATTCAGTGCTATTCAAAAATAGACTGTCTCAGGTACATTATGCAAACAAGGCTTGAAATGATGATGTAAGACTTAAGGCATCAAATTAATAACAAAATAAAAAATTGCATAGATATAATTCTGCACCCACTGCAGTCAAATAGTCAAATTATCAAATTTGTAACATGAGTGATCAAATGAAGGGTGTATCGTCAAAATGTAACAAAATTTCTCCAGCAGATAACAGCATTTATTTTTTCAAAAATATCAATTATATATCTGAGTTCTGGTCAGTAATCAAGTTGTATTTACTGTGATACATGAGGTGAAGGTAATGTTGGTTAAGTATTAACCAGACTGTGAGATGATCAATCATTGACAAGATAATTCAGAATGGAAACATCAGATACAACCATAATGTTTTACATCAGATGTGTTTTTCTTTAGGTAATAAATAGCCTGGTTTCAGATCTCTGGGTGGCCACCCACATCTGATTTCTATTTTTCTATTCACTGGCAAATAGCAAATCAGGCTAAACTATAGGTTCTAGATCAGAATGAAATTTAATTTAGTTTCAAGACCTCACAAATGTCATAATAAATGTCATAGTAAGGCTTTGATCAGCTCATGGAGTTCTAAAAAAAAACCTAGATAATCCCTTTTATCTTTTTCTGAATTTCAATCAAAACCATTTCACAGGTGCAGTATGTCAGAAACCAGCCTTCAAATACCGTCCCGCAGACGTCCCAGAGATGCCCTCATGTACTTTCAAACCAGAGGAATACAAGGTAAGACTTGTGGCATCCAGACAGTGTCTGCCCTGCACTGTTGGGTCCTTTATTTTGTGATGACGTCCCTAAAAAATCTAGAATGCTTTTATGCTATATACAAAGTTGGTGCACTAAAATATTCAGCTTAACTTGACAGGTGCTGCAAGTGATTTTACCCCAAAATTAACCAGAGAACCTGAAATTATCAGCACACACTACAATATCTTGTGGAGCTTTTGGCCACTAAATCAAATCAGCTTTATTGATCCTTTTCAGGAAATTGATTTGTTGCTGCAGCAACGACACAACAGCCACAACAACATGCAACCAAAAAGGACAACACAATACTTGTTCAGTGCACCACAGAAAAAAATCACTAAGAAAATACTAAAATATAGGCATGATAGTTTAAAGTAATTAACAATCAAATATCTTCCACACACATTAGTGGTGCTGTGGAGCAATGTTTTGTGTCATGTTTTCTTCCATTGCAAACGTGAGATATTTTACTGTTTAAAGGCCCGATCAAATTCGACATATGATTGAGTTTATCTGCATGTCCTTGGAAAATTGCTGTTGCGAGAAGCTTGCTGTTGTAGGGAGTAGCTTACAATAAGGGATAGCTTACAAACTAATGGCTACCACAAGTCAGTTACAATTATGGTCACAATACCTCTCTCATTGTACCATCATTTATACAAAAAATTTAAATCAATGTGAGAGTTTTAAATGGGTTTACTTGACTTCCCTAGTTGCTGCAATTCCATTTCAATGATTCACCTTTGCCTCAAAATTGTGCCGTTTTAAAGGCTGGTGTGACAAAGCTTTATGCGCCTGTTGGCGGCGCTGCAAATAACCAAACCAACCAACCAAATAATCAAATCACATCCTCTGGAGCACATAAATGTCTGTACTGAATTTCATGCCAATCTATTTTCTTGTTTAAGACATTTCTCTTATTGAGAAGGTCTGTCCGAGAGACTAAAAAAAGGCTATGATCCTTCTGTACTGTAACTCTCCGATGTATTTACATTTATTCAGGGTATGTCCAAAGAGCGGATGATGGCGATCCGCAGGCAGAACTGCAACCCGATGACCATGAAGATTACCTATTATAAGAAACCAGTGTTCCTCCACCAGGGATACATGCAGTGGCTGTGGGATGTGGACGGGAAACGATATCTGGATCTGTTTGCTGGTGTAGCGACTGTCAGTTTGGGACACTGCCACCCGTAAGGTCCTTTTTCTTTACAGTGAAAGCATTTTGAACATCACTGTTTATTGTTGCTCTGACCCTGACATCTGTGGGTATAGGAAGGTGACAGCAGCTGCACAGAGGCAGTTGGAAAGACTGTGGCATACTACAAACATCTATGTCCATCCCACTCTCCATGAGTACTGTGAGAAACTAGCCTCCCACTTACCGGAACCTCTTAAGGTACTGCAGTGGATTTTATCAGCAGAGGGCAAGTCAGCTGTAATTTAAATGCCTCCTGTTCTCTGTTTCCCTGTCCAGGTGATATACCTGACCAACAGCGGCTCAGAAGCTAATGACCTAGCTATTCTAATGGCTCGACTTTACACGGGCAACTTTGACATCATCACTTTCAGGTAGAAGTCTTATCCTTATGTGTTTTATCATTACATTAAAATTAAGGGTTTTTTTGCAATGCTAAAAACATTCAAAATGTATTATTTTTCTCTCTCCAGAGGATCCTACCACGGTGGCACCCAACCAACCATGGGTCTGACCTCCAACTCTTTGTATAAATACCCCATTGCCACTGGTTTAGGCTGCGCAAATGTATGTATACACTGATGTACTGCAGTGTCAGGTCTTCAGTCATTGACTAGCATGCCCTTCTCTCAGTCAACAATGAGTGGATCTTCTAAGTGCTACTTATTCATTCAATGACTCATTTGCAGGGCTGCCCAGGCTAGCAGCAATTATGTTCATCCTAAATTTAGGCAATACATAACCAAATTTATTTTGATACAAAATATTCATTACTAATTAAAACAACAATAATAAACAACGTCATTAGAGAGACTATGAGTAAAGACCCTGACACAATAAGCTGACGGTCAGCTGTCAGTCAATGTTGGGCCATTGGTGAGCGTTTGTTGTGGTCGTGGATGTGGTGGGCCCCGCACTCTTTTCCCCTGTTGCCCCTTGTACTCTTTTTTTTTTATTCTTTTGGCCTATTTAGCATGTTAAATCGGCAATGGCATAAAATCAGTCTGATTGTCAGTTCAGCTCAGTGCACAGGAAGAAAAACGAAAGTGAGGAAAGTAAACAAAAAGCTAAAGTCATGAGGAAGAAAGACCAAAAAAAACCTGTTTTTTTTTTTATTATATTTCTGTAACCGCTCTTTAGCAGAAATGTCCTGTGATGGTTTGTGTTATAGTTCACTGGAGCACAGTAAATATGCTTTGTTCAGTCAACATTGGATTGTTGAACTAGCATCAACAAGTCTTCCAGTTTCCCAGTACAAACTACTGCAGACTGTTGGTATGGAGGGGTATGTCCTTTTACAGAGGCACAGAACATACGTGCTAGTAGACCGTCGACTATGGTCTTTGTGGTGTGTTCATGTGCAAATTTTTGACTGAGACACAGGCAACGTGAGGCGACGCAGCAGGGGGCTTTCGTTGCCGCTAGTTCTCTAAAGTTGGTTTGGTGTATCTGGGCCTTAAAGCAGATTTTGGGGGAGCCATTAACTCAACCTTATCAGGGGCCCAACCATATTGTTGGGGCGGTCCTAGTTGTTTGCACATTTACTGAACACCTCTAGCACACTTAGATTTTATTTTATGTGTATTTTGATGACAGCATTGACATGACCAGCGTCTTTGATCTAACTTTCATTCATGAAGGACAAACAAAAAACTATCCGATGCAAGTTTAATAGTGTCTATGGAAGAGCTTTTAAGAAACAGACTGAGATAGAAGGAAGGTAAACTGAATAAAGCAGATTTCAAGTGATCAGGTGGGAAGGAAAATGCTGTCTGAGCAAACAATGTTTTGCAGAAGGCAACCTTACAACTTGATGCTGCTCTGGTGGCTCTGCTAAAGCTCTGTAATCTCTTGATGAATTCGCAGAAAGGCTGAGGAGTAAGTCCAACAGTGTGCCCCGTCCATGCTGCTACACGCATCATCCAAACACAAACACATGATGCCATCACTAATGAATCTATGCTGCTTACTAGTCAGCTGTTAATAGATGCAATAAGCTGCATATGGGCATTAATTGAGCTTTCTGACTTTGCCTTTTACGTTGTGTAAGTCAGTGAAGGTTATATTGCTGTGGAGTTCCTTGGTGATTTCTCTGTGCTGTATTCATCATAAGTGATTGTCGCTGTCAGGTTGATCTAGCTGACAAGGTTTCTGCCCAAACAAACAGACCATGTGTCCTGATGTGTTCAGAGGCCCGTGGGGAGGAAGCCACTGCAGGGACTCTCCTGTGCAGACCATCAGAGAATGTAGCTGTGCCCAAGGTACACAAACACACACATCCATGGCTCAATACACTCAGACTATCTCTTAGTGTCTATGGACTAAACATCACAATCCCATTTGCAATATTTCTACATAAATTAATGCAAATTATTTATTTTTTTATGACTTGTATTTTATTATTTTAGAATATATAAATCAATGGCATCACATACAATACAAAATGCATTCTATTCCAACACAGAACATGCCCACCCACCCATCCTCCCAAAGCAAAGAGGGGTCATCTGAGCAATATGGTGGCTATGTATATCTCAAGCAAGAATAAAGAAGTAAATAAATAAATAATAAAAAAAAATTATTTTTTTTTTAGAAATGATAATAATAATTTAAAAAAGTAGTAAATAAATAATAATCACTTCTATTCAAGACAATTATTGAGCATTCAATTATTTTTTACATTGGTACAAATATAGTGTCAAGGTACATGCCCCACTTTGGGAAATACTTATCCGCTCTGTCCTGCATCCTATATGACATCCTTTCATATGCAGCTACTTTACATAATTCAGTCACCCAGTCCTGGAAAGAAGGTTCTCCATGTTTCTTCCAGTTCCTGAGAATGATCTGTCGCCCAATAATGATAGCAGTTTGTGTCCAGGATTTTAGTGGATAGGGAAAAGCAGAGAGCACTTTACAGTCTCCTAAAATATATATATAACTTGGGGCAGAGGACAAACTGTCCTTTTATGACATTGACAATATAACAGTGAATCTTCATTGTACCTTCATCCACACAACACTTCCAACAAGTAGCTGAATCTTTTAAACCAAGTCTGAAGAGCCCACTCAGGGTCCAATAAAATCAATGTAGAATCTTCAATTGAATAAGTCTAACCCTCAAGTCCCTTGACATTGTTTGGGAATTACCACAAACCTTAGCCCATTCCTGTTCATCATATGTTACCCCCAAGTCTCTTTCCCAGGAAAGTCTCGGGGCTGAGATCCCTTTCTCCCCCTCACATTCCATCAGCATCCTATAATATTTAGCTGCTTTGTGGCCTTTACCCAGTATCTGGAGAATTTTATTTAACTTTTCTGCTGGCTTTGGGGGGGTGTAACCTCGGCCCAAAAGTCCTCTGTAGTACATGGCGTAATTGAAGATATCTCCAGAATTATTGGGTTTTGGGTAAATTATAATCCTGTTTCAGGTCATCAAATGTTTTAAATGTATTGGCATTGTATAAATTGTCTAATATAAGGATGCCTCTTTCTACCCAATCCTTTCAAATGAATACTTTTTTATTAATGTTTAGCTTAGGATTTAACCAAATACTAGCAGCCTTGTTTAAATAAGGATGGAAATCTATCAGCCCTGAGATCTTTCTCCATATACCTTGAAGGTGAGATACAATTGGATGAGTCTTTATATGTTTAGATCATTTGATGGACAAACAATGGAGGAGAGGGAGGGGTGTCGATGCAGACTGCTCTGTACTGTACCATGGGGGGGCTCTCTCTGGAGGTAGGGCCCAGTGCGCCAAGTGCCTGAGATTAAATGCATAATAGTAGTGTACTAAATTTGGGAGTCCTAAGCCACCACTGTTGACTGGCCTTTGTAGTTTTTTCATATTCATACGTGCTTGTTTCCCATTCCACAGAAATTCTTTAAATATATTGTTGAATTGTTTGAAGTAACTGTCCGTGATTTTTAATGGCAGAGAGTGAAGCAGGTAGTTAATCCTGGGGTCGCAGTTCATTTTAATGACGTTAACTTTTCCCCAAAAAGACAGATACAGTGACGACCAACGTTTCACATCAATGTCCAGTCCCTGTATCAAGGGGTCAGAGTTCACCTTAATAATATCCTCCAAATTAGAGGGAAAAAGGATACCAAGATATTTTAGCCCCTGCTTAGGCCATCTAAATCTGCCAGCTTGAAAGAGTGTGGATGGGCAATGCTTAGTTAATGGCAGAGCTTTTATTTATCCCAGTTGACCTTATATTCTGAAATCTTCGAAAAGGTGTTGATTGTGTTCAACAGTGAGGATATTGATACCACAGGGTCTGACACCAGTAGCAGAATATCATTCGCAAACCTATTTCAGTCACCCAGTCCTGGAAAGATGGTTCTCCATGTTTCTTCCAGTTCCTGAGAATGATCTGTCACCCAATCATGATAGCAGTTTGTGTCCAGGATTTTAGTGGATAGGGAAAAGCAGAGAGCACTTTACAGTCTCCTAATATATAACTTGGGGCAGAGGACAAACTGCCCTTTTATGACATTGACAATATAACACTGAATCTTCATCCAGTATTGCTTAAACTTATAGGGCATGACCACATCACATGTATCATTGTACCTTCATCCACACAACACAGTGTGAGCGAAGACAGTCTCCCTTCAACTGATGTTGTGGTTCGGCGTATGTCCTCAAGGCTGGCTAGGTCGCTGGAAATTTTTTGCAGTTTGGCAAAGATATTAGCAATGTCCTGGCTGACACGAGCTGCCTCTGGGGCCTCTGAGCCATTGTCGTCGCCATCATGGTGTGCGTGTTGTTGCCACAAATGCTTCTTAATGTCCCCGCTTTTGAGTTGTTTTGCCATCTTATGCGACCAGGAAAGTTTTTAAGTACAAGACACGTTCGTTTAGTTATTGTTAGGCACTAATTGTAGGATTAGCTTAACGATGCTAGTCGGAGCTTCTGCTCAGGCAGCCACCTTTACCAACCGCGTCATGTGACACCAATGCAAATTATTTTTAACTTCCACAGAAAATGACAATATGAGACATTTGTCAATACTTTTGTATCACACAGGAAGACATAACAACTTATTAAATAATTGCTTAGCCCTTAGCTGCTGTAAAGTCACACTGTAGGAACTATTTTGGGAACACTGCATTTTTACAGGCTAATTTGTCACTAAACCAATTTTCTTTAATCCCACAGGTCATTGCATGGCCAAAGACCAATACATTGGTCAGCTCAAAGAGACATTTGCTGCTAGCGTCCCAAGTCGAATTGCTGGTTTCTTTGCAGAGCCGATTCAGGTATTATATTCTGTGTTGAATTTTAATTGTGAGAAAATCAATAAGTCAAATCTTTGTTGAGTCCTTTTTAAGTCCGCCATCCATTTTCACTGTTTCATCTTCTGTATGACTGCCTGTGTTAATTAGATTGGACTGTGAAATATGAATGTGTTTTGCTTGTACAGGGAATGGGAGGAACTGTGCAGTACCCTAAAAACTACCTCAAGGAGGCTTACCAACTTGTGAGAGACAGAGGAGGGATCTGCATTGCTGATGAGGTTTGATATATATCAAATTATGTTATTTATAATTTCAATTTATAAAAAAGAAAAGAAACTAATCTGTTTTGCACGTGACAGGTCCAGAGTGGATTTGGGCGAACAGGAAGCCACTTCTGGGGTTTCCAAGGTCACAATGTCATTCCTGATATGGTTACAATGGCGAAGGGCATCGGTAATGGATTCCCAATGGGAGCTGTTGTTACAACACCAGGTGAGAGAATACTGTAAGATACAAAAACCTTGTCTGAAGCAGCAGTGAGTGTAGGTGTGAGCGTGTTTTTTCATGTTTTCCAGAAATCGCTGCTTCCTTTGGTAAGGCCCTCCACTTCAACACCTTTGGAGGAAGTCCTTTGGCTTGTGCCGTTGCTTCAACAGTGCTTGATGTAAGACCTTATCTTCTCCTTCCACATCAGTCCTCTTCATCAGAAAAAAGGGTTTAATCCAAATCCAGATTTGTATTATTACCGTAGCTGCTGTTGAAAAATCCATAATCACTTAAGTACACTTAATGTAATTAAAGATGTGATCTCAGCTGCACTTAAAACACAACTGACAGATTTTTCCTCGACAGACGATCAAAGAAGATGGCATACAGCAGAACACTCTCACTGTGGGCACCTATCTGCTGACAGGACTGGCAAAACTCAGAGACAAGTATGAGATCATCGGTGATGTCCGTGGAAAGGGGCTGCAGATCGGTGTGGAAATGGTCAAAGACAAGGTACTGAGTTTGTAACAGAAGTGACACTCACCTCCCATCACATTACTATGGTTACTGTAACACATCTAGCCTCATTTATCCTGTCACCTCGTCTGTGTCATCCACAGGCCAGCAGAGACCCACTGCCTCCTGAGGCAATGAGTCAGATCTTTGAGGACGTCAAGGACATGGGAGTCCTGATAGGGAAAACGGGAGTCTACGGACAGGTAACATTTAATTTGAATTTCGAAGTAGCCTCTTCCTCTGTCTGTATTTTGCATCTTCTGTTAAAATTAGTTGCAATTTCCGCAGTTTTCCATACACGATACACATTAAATAACTACTGTTAGGAGCATATTCTTAATTGCAATTGTTAACTTAAAGGTTTAACCAGTGAATGAGTACTCCCATTATCTCTGCCTCTTATCATGTGTGCCAGAAATGTCTGGAGTACCTGCTCTGCCGTCAGTATGAGACACAGCACAAAGCACCTGACCCTGTAGCGCGCATTTCACTAAAAATCTCTCCTTTTGTTTTCTTGTTTTCTCACCACTTCAGAACTTCCGCATTCAGCCCCCCCTGTGCATCACAAAGGAGGATGTCGATTTCTTCCTGGCAGTTTTTGACAAGGCTGTTCACAACTACATGGACAGAAACTGAATAGATCAGAGTAACTCGATGCCAAGGACCAAATCTGGAGACCTGCCCAGCAGTGGCCTGTGTTTTTGTAAATCTTTTAAAATGTAATTATTAACTTTTGCCCTGGTGTAGCTGTGTATTGCTTCCTAACTTTTAACTTAACCATGATCTGCATGTTGCAGTTATAAATATGCCTTCACTACAGTCACTCAAGCTGAGGAACATTTGCTTTCTTTCACATTAAGGTCTGATAATGATTAAACACACTAAGCATACACCTTATACACGTGTCTTCTGCTGTGTTTAGACCTACTGAATAATATATATATATATTTAGAATTGTTTTGCAGACTATATATCTGAATGTGATAATTTAAAGTCTGATCATATTTTTAAATAATTAAATATTTGCTTAAATGTGCCATTTTTGTCTCCAATAAAACCATATATTAAAGGTTCAGGTGTGTTTTGTACAGACACACCACACACAGGAGTTTGTTAGTCATGGTTACTAGTTGCATTAATAGGAATCGATCCAGAGTTGTATAAATACCAACGTGCAGTTTTTTTTATTTTCATGATGCAGTAATACTACAGAGCTCTTCATGACAAACCAAGAGGGATGAATGCCAAAACGTTAGAGGATCTGATGATAACAGGGATAAAGGTGTGTACTGTGCACATCCTCTATGGGTTGTCTTCACTGGTTTCTCAGTGCAGAGATGTTCATAAATTGCTTGGAAAGGTAAGTTTCAATCATGGCAATCTGGAAGACTCATACGACAAAATAGTCTCAAGCACTCACACATTCATAACTGTGTCACTGAACAGGATTATTGTGAAATTAAAAAAAAAAACCTAAATGCTCTCTGTCAGCCAAACAGTCTGTTAAAAGTCCACTCTCACAGGCTATTTCTTTTAATTAATTTTCCATGGTTTCCTGTGTCCCTGCCGAGTCACACTCTTCCAGGTTCGTCCGCCCATTTGAAGATGTGTTATCTGCTCTTCTTTTTGTCTTTCTTGCTCTTGCTCATGGAGCTGTGAGTAGCGTTTGAGGTGACAGCAGTGGCGTGGCCGCTGGTCTTCAGATGATCAAACAGCTTGTTTCTTGTGGAGAACTCGTTGTTGCAGGTCACACAGTGGAGGTTTACTTCCTTCTGGAGGTGGAAATGGGGATGTGTGATTTAATTATACAAATATGGATCATTTTCTTACAATAAATAATGTAATCAGGTTCTTTATGACAACTTAAAGGGAGGGAAAAGGAAAAACTGATCCTGTTAAGACTGATAAATGTAGACACGTGTGGGCAGAGGAGATCCATAATAATAGATACATTGAATGAAAAACAGTGAATAATACCTCCAATAAAATCCTCTTAAACTCTGGGTTTAACTGTACAAACCTCAGTGATCTGTTCTCCTCCTGTGTTTGACTTGACATTCTTTGGCTTGTCTTTTCCTCCAGCCTTCTTTCCTTTCGTTTTCCCCGAGCTGCTGAGGCAACATTTAGATGAAAAAATTACATTCTTAACTGCAAGGCATACGTTGTTACGTTTTAAAACTCTAAACTTATGTTATCCTGATTAATTTAATAACCTATTCCTCTATTTCACACAGGGTGTGTGAGGGTATCAGACAATTAAATTTAATGTTTTAAAGGCCTTTTCAAGATCTTTTTTTACTACATTTAAAATAGATTTTTTGAAAAATTTGATTTTTCTTATTCCGGCATTGCAGGTAAGTAAGTATAAGTGCAAGTAGTCATTCATTTTCACAAAGAGAATTAAAAGATGCATAAATGAGTTTGTGGCAATTAAGACTATTAAATGACTTCCGAGGTCTATTATTTAAAAATCGAGTTTAAGTCATTTTAAGACTTTTTAAGGACCTGCACACCCTGTCACATAAAGAATGGAGTCATTGCTTTCCAAGTGTCCCTGAAACATTCTCATTACCACCTGACTCTGCAGTTCATCTCAGCTCTATGGAGCATTTTAGCATTTTATAACTCATTATTTTGTTTTGACAACCCACAAACTCCACTGCCATTAAGCTCATCACCAACAGGCAGTTGTTGGAAGCAAAAAAACTCCAATAAACCAACTTTATACAACCTGCCAAGCACCAAACAACTAACAGATAAAGTTGGACTGACCTCTTCTGGCTGACTTCTGTGGGAGGAGGATCATCCTGCGTCTCAGGCTCTGTAGTGTTCTCTGACTTCTCTGGGGCTTCTTCCTCACAGGTGGTGGGCTTTGGTTTCTCCTCCTCCTCCGCCTCCTCTGGTGCACTCTGCTATGGAGGAGGAGAGCATGAATAGAGAAGGCTTTTAAGACAGATTCACTTCACAGTAAACCAGGCACAGGCTGCTGAACGAATGAAAGATGTTACTCACCTGCACTACTTTCTGCTGTTTCTTTTTCCTCTTTTGCTTTTTGGACAGCCTGTGTCAGTGAAACAATATTTCAGACGTTATGTAAAAATTCTGATGCGTCACAAGTTCTAACAACCCCGACAACCAGGTGAAAATTAAGTAAGTAAGCTACACACTTTTGCCTTGGCTTGTCTTCCTCCTCGTCTTCCTCCTCCTCTTCTTGCCCATTTTCTTCCTCTCGTCCATCCTTTTCATCCACGTTCAAACCAAGTGACTCCTCTTCTTCCTCCAGCTGTTGCCGCAGCAACGCCACCATCTCCCGATGCTTTTTGGATTTTTCATGGTTTTTCATTCTGCAGAGAGCAAAGAGAATAATATAAAAGGTATTAATAACACAGATTTAACAGTGTGTGAAGAGCTTGAAACCACTTTACTGATTTGTATTATCACCAACAAGTATTAACATAATCATTAAAAATAATTAGACATTTTAAAATGCAAAAGCTAAATTTGCCAAATTAGGGCACTTAAGGAATACTTCATCCACAAAATTATAATTTATATATCAGTTACTCAGTGTTGTGTTGCACTCTTTAAGGAAACGTTTTTCTCGCATGCCTCCATGGTAAATAAAGAATTCAAAAACTGAGAAAATTCTTGATGAATTAAAGTAATTTGGGTCTGCATTTAACAACAGCCAAACAATGTCAAAACATCCATTTAGAAACTCTGACAAAACTTGTGGAGTATAATCCAAATCTCACTCATCAAGTCGTTTGCGTAATGCTTCCCAAACACATGCATTTTCACTAAAACGTAACAATTTTGACAACTATTGATAGTACCTTTAAATACCACCTTAAAATCTGTTCACCTTGCCTTGATTGGTGTCTTTTTTTTTAGCACAACCTCGCCTGTGTGACTCTGCAGTTATTTTTTTCATTTTGACATACTGTAATAGCACATTGGACAACACCACCAATAGGAAAGGGGGTGTCATGGTTTTTTTTTGGGCTTGCAAGCACTTTCTGCTTGTGAGCACTTTCGTTAGAATAGCTTGTTTTAACGTTTTGTTCCTGAACCAAACCTGCACCAAACGTGACAACAATATTCAGTAAAAAGCATGGCACGCCATCTTACGCTGGTCATGTGACTGGGACACACCACCATGTCCATGGACTCCAGAGGGTTAAATAGTGAGGTTTAAAGGAAAATGCATGTGTTTGACTGGTTAAATGAGACCTGAATTATACTGCACGCGTTGTGTTTTGCTATTGCAAATTGTGGACCTCCTTTACCTTTTTAGGATTCTTTGGTTGCTGTAGAGACATGCAAGAAAGACATTTTCTTCACAAATTCAAGGTAACACATGGTTAGTAATTGATATACAAATGGTCATTTTGCTGGTGTGGTATTTTTCAAGCCCAAAGAAATCAATCATTTCAAACTGTATCATTTGTTTTCCCTGTGCAATACCACTGAGTAAAGAATAATAAAACAAAACATTAACAAAAGCTTTGAGAGGCTTCGAGCAAGTTGATGAGTCAGAACCAAATCAATTAGAAGATTCTACCAACACATCCTGTAAACAATGATAATGAGCTTTCCATTCAAGTTTGACTTGTATAGTTGTGCTCCATTGTTCAGTTTCATTGTTGGGAATATTACTCCCTTTGCCACAGAGAGCATAAAGAAAACAAAAGTTTTCAGCAAATTAACAACTACAATTGTTTAGGAGTGTAAAAAAAAAAAAGATTTATTATTACTTCTCCACAGATTCAGTCACATCACATCCACTGCTTCACTAACACTTTCTAATACCAGGCTGAAATCAATGAGTCACCACTGCAACACTGCATCTGGACCATGTGTGAGTTAATCGCTGCTATAATCAATCACAGCTTAGCGAGGTGAATTAGCATATAAGTTCAGAGTGTGGGTGATAGGTTACTCACGCTTTATCTGATTTGAAGGATTTGTCACAGGCTGGGCAGTACAGACCATCATAATAATCATCGATTGTCAGTTCGTCTCCATCAGGCTGCTCTGCATCTGGGAATTAATAATTATGGGTTGAAAAATAATTAAAGGCACCACAAACACATACAAACATGTAAAGTTAGTGACATCATTGGCTCATCTGATGGTCCATGCTAAGTATTTCCTTCTGCCTGTGAGACCCTGATGTGTAGTTACATTTTTGAGGAGGTGCTTATCGGTTACTGCGTAGCTACAGCAGCGGCTTTAAGTACGACACATCTCCTTAATGCAGAGGTATAAATGAAGCTCAAATCTCAAGCACACAGTCTCACTAACCTCCTTCTTCACTGTTCTTCTCCCGTGTGTCCATATCCAGCTCTTCTTCCTCACTCTCTGATGCATCTCCGAACTCCTCTCCGTACTGAGCCTCGATCTGCTGCAGCTCCTTCTCAAGTTCAGACATGGCCGCCCAGCTCTGCTCCTTGTACTCCTCTGCCAGTCTTTAATGGGCATACAATTTTTATTTATGAAGTATTTATTAAGAGGGGGGAAAACGCGGCAGAAGAATGAATGTGACATTTACCCAACTAACCATCCATCACTTACTTTGCCTGGTTGAGCTTCTGCTTCCGCCTCAGCTCCTCCACCTTCTTGATCTTCTCAGCGTTTTGCTCCTCCACCAGCTTCCTGTGGGCCTGCACGCGCCGGTCACGCTTGCGAACAAAAGCAACGAGTTGTCGCACGAGCTCATTGCGCTCCTTTCGAGCCTTTTCTCTGGTCTTTTTGTTCTCCTTCTCCATGGCCCTTTTCTCCCAGCGGTTGGAGGCCTGCCTCGTGTCATATTCCTCCTTCCAGGCAAAGTTTTTACGAGTGCAGAAGCTCTGCCAGTAGCCGTAAAACACATGCACCACCTGTAATATGGAAATAGAGACTGATTAAGTACACCAGCTGAATAAAAATCTTTCTGATTCACTATGTCAACTTTTTTTTACTCACATATAGTACAAAAAACTATTTTATTCACTTAATTAAATTGTAAAAGAACTCTTACATCATCCATCAAAGGAACAACCTCAAGACAAGTGTTTTTAGTGTGGTGCTGACTTACGGTATCATAGTCGCTCTCGGAGTCTCCAAAGGGAGGAAACTCCTCCTCATCATCCTCATCTTCCACCTTGCTGTGCTCCATCTCCTCCTTTACAATGGACTCAAAGAGATTCCTGTAAACTGTGTAAAAGCCCTATGAGACAGAGAGTAGATAAAATGAAGAGGTAAAAATTAATGACAAAATAAATATTGGGAGATGTACAAAAAATGTCTGTTACCATAACTCTGACGAATTAAGCTTCTACCACCAATTTAAACAGCAAGTGCTGTAGGTCACGTAAAGGACTCATAGTTCTAGAAATTTAGACCAAATACTTCTACCTGGATTTAATCAAAATCTTGGGTTCATTTCCCGTGCTGTTTTGGTAGACTGGCTGTGTGTTCTGGCACAATAAAAGGGAGACTGAATGGGTTTTTTTCCAGCTTGCCCACATTCCTGCAGCCGGTCTACGTGTTGTCATTAGCTTTTTTGATAATCTCACTAATCTCTTACTTGTACAATCAACCAACAAGGACAGAAAGTATGACCTGTTATTTAGTTGTATGGTGCCTGAACTCCTGGTTTACACTGACTTTTTTTTTTAAATCAAGACACTTTCAATCATGTTGTGTGGTTTGTGTTTTGAGTTTAAGATTTCATTTCTAGAAGATTAGCAGTAATGTTGATCATACGTGCAACAGGTGTAAACAGTCTTCAGCCACTTTATGTCACATGTTCTAGTCATGTCCAAAACTATTTCATTTCTGGGATGTAATATTTTAAACTTTTTCAACAATGTTTGGACAGCTGGTTGCCCCATCTATGTCTATGGCAACATTTGGAGTAAATTCTCCAGATGTTGCTATGAACCCAAACGGACATTGTCTCTTTCTGCACACTTCAGGCTAGAAGGCTCATCCTGTGTAAATTGAAGGACTCTTCACCTCAAACATATGGACATTGGATTAGAGGAGATATGAATCATTTACAATTGGAGAAAATCTGTAGTTTTATTTAAGGATCAATTGCACGTTTCTTTTGTAGCAAATATGGAAGCTGTAGAATTATAGTAATATTATATATGTTAATTAATTGCTTTTCCTTTTCATTATTGTTTTTGGCTATTGGGTTTCCTTTCTCTGGTCTGGCTTTTTGTGTTTGTTCTTGGGTGGGTGGGTGGGTGGGGTTGTCTTTTTGTCCTTGTTCGTTCTATGTTTGTTTGATGATGATCTCTGCATCTTTATTGAACTATTAATAAAAATACTAGGGATAGACCGATTTGGATTTTTTTAGGGCCAATGCTGATACCGATTTTTTTCCCATCACCCTTGGCCAATGACCGATTATGGACTGCCGATTTTCTTGAGCCGATATTTGGAGCTGATACTGCTTTTGCTCCCTCAATTTACATCAAAAAAATGACACAATGATAACGAATATTACAGGTCTCAAGTTTAAAATAAGAAACTTTTATTGAACAGTAAAAAAATACTAAAACAAGATGGAAAGTTGAGGTAGAACAGGTAGAATATTATTATTATTATTATTATTATTATACATTCAAATAAAAAAAGAGTTCAGTGCTCTTAAATCTTCCAGTAATGTCTTATAAAATAAATAAATATTTAAGCTGAAGCATAAATAAAACAACAACTACTGTACACAGTAGGATTCGCTGCATGTGCGCTGCAGAGTCTTCCAGCAACACAGAGCTGCCCGTGGATGCCTGTCTGTAAATCATGCCAGGGAAAAATAAATCCGCGAACCCACGCACATATCGGCCAATGCCGATACAAGTAAAAAACTCAAATATCTGCCCAATATATCGGTTGGCCGATGCATCGGTCTATCTTTAAAAAATACCTTGTTTAAAAAAAGATTTCATTTCTAGGCCATTTGTGCTTATCTCTGTGCCGCTTCATATTTACAGTAACAGTATTTCTTTTCCTCCCCTCCTCAGAATCTAACTTAAGTAAAGTAGAGAAGAGATTGGATGATGTTGACTATACATCATAAGTGACATAATTAATTTCTCCTCCACAGGATGAGACTCCAGGGGATGATTGAAAGATGTTTCTTTGGCATTTCCTTGTCTGAAAAAGAGAAGTGAAAAAACTTGGCTGACCACAAACACTAACCTTCTCGTCATCTCCGTATCCAGAGAAGCAGCTGACTGTGAAGTACTGCAGCAGGTCAATGCTGTCATCTTCATAATCTCCACTTATGCCTCCTTTCAGAAGAGCCTCCCTGTGATTGTCATACCTGCCACACAGGAGACAGAGGCAACATATTTAACACATACTGTTGTGGGGATATACAATGGCTAAGATATTAATACTTTTGAAATTAGAGCCCTGTCGCTGTTGAGAGGCTAACAGACGTTGAGATGAAACTGTACACACCAAGCTCTCTCCTGAGGATCACTCAGGACATCGTAAGCTGCCTGAATCAGCTTGAACTGCTCCGCTGCTTCCTCAGCATTGTCCAAATTTTTATCTGGAAATATCAAACAGAAACCACAGCTATTGATAGAGTGAAAAACTTTACAGAAAGCTTTAATGACAATCTTGTTAGGTTTGAGTTAACAGTATCGCATGCTGATGCAAGACTGAAGAACTGAAAGTAGCACAAAGCAGTTTAAAGCATAGCATCTTCACAATTTTCTCATAGTATAAAAGACATCAGACGATGCACATGAATAAGTCAATACTATGTCATTAATATATAATGAAGCGTTACTATATCATATACAGTATCAAAAGTGGATGCTTCCTTTGAGTAAGTGGTATTTGGCAAGCATAAATGAGGCAAATATTGTACTTTTATTATATTATCATTACACTTAAGTGACAGGTGTACTTGCTGGCTTGACTGCATTAGGTCGTAATGTAAAGCAAATAAAGTCATAAAACTCAAAGTGCGTTTGGAGCCTTAATATACTACATTTCACCATCATAAAGCAGTGTATTATTACAGTGAGATGCCACATTATTCTACAGCTAGACTACAGCTTTTGATACTATACCAATAGTGAATTCAGAATTTTTACCTAAAACAAAGTGTTATATAAGAGCAATATTGATACTATTACATCGGGGATACAATCATCCTGCATGTTTAGTCCATAAGGCTTATAACGTTATAATAACTTACCTGGATGCCATTTCAACGCTAATTTACGATACGCTTTCTTCAAATCATCGTCTCCTGCGTCTCGTTTTACACCCAAGATTTCATAGTGACACTTCATGATTAGCTAACTGTAAAAAAGAAACTCGACTCTAAGAGAAATACTCAATAAATATGTTGTTCACGTTGTCCCAGCGACGCTAACGTTAGCATGCAGCTATGCTAACTGTAGCATGCTAGCAACCGGGTAGCGTATTCTATCTCTTAAACGATCCAGACTTCTCAGGTGGTAGCAACAGCGAGGTAATTACTTGGCCTTACATATTTAAATACGGTATATAAACGGTCTTAAATAACTGCCAAACAGCCTAAATACACTAAATTACTTTTCAATGCCGGTTGTTGGCAGTATAACCAATTGACAAGTCTGTACTGTAGAGTGCCGCTATATATCTCGCGAGAATTGTTCTTCTTCACTTTATAATAATTAATCGGTAGACTGCAAGCTACAGCCATGTGTTGCTGACCTCTACAGTTCAAATTAAATCAAAATCTTGTTCACTTGATAAATATTATATTATAAGGCTTTATTCTCTCAGGAAAACACCAATGGGATGTTACTATGCACGTCTAACAATATAAACACTTAAAACTCATGTTCACAATTATGATTCATCATGTTGCCCTCCATTATTTTAATGAAATGCATTTCCAGCCAGCCCAAACATAGACTGTAACATCAATTAAATACTAGAGTATTAATAATTTACAAGGTACACATCTCTCTTTATTCCATATTTCTATAATGAATCTGTGATTGTAGACTGATCAGTTATGGTACTCTTGTGATGCTCTCTGGTGGTGACAGGGACAGTTGCACCTTACTTGCATTTACACAAACCCCCTCTTCATGAACGTTTCAAACTATTTTTTATACATACGCAGAGTGGGTATTTTATAAGCTAATTCCAAGAATTCTTTTTTGTTTAAATCTGACCACTTAAGGGTAAAATTAGATTCAGAATTGATGACTACAGCGTGTCCTCACTAGCATGTGGCTTTGAGTTTAGAAAATGTGGTAAACATACAAAAAACAGTTATCTAAATAAATGCAATATGGATAATTTCAAGAAATTAAACAATTAAGTGATTTTTTTTTAATAGTAAATCATTTTCAGAGGGTTCTGGGGGGTACAATATACAGACTCATGACCTCAGTATTTCTTAAATCCCAGTTACGGCCCTGAGGACATTACATTATACATGTTACATTATAGGCTGTATAATTAGGACAATATAATCTACTGAATTACTTGTTCATTCCAAAACTTAGACATTTCTGAAAAGAAAATCTAAAATCTGTGCTGAAAATTGATTTCAGTAACATGATTAGAGAATGTATGTCAGTATAGAGTTGTAGGTTATTTTTTTCTCTCTCTCTCAATACTGTGTTCATTTGGTTCATTTTGAATAAACAGAATAAAAACATCCATTAAAAACCCTCCCTTCCACACCACTGACAAAAAATTTCTTGGGAAAAAACCCCCCAGAAACTTAAGCATAATATTCACATAAATAAAGTATGGTATAATAGACAGACTTTACATGATTAACAACATGATTAACAATCATTAAAAACAAAACAATATTGGTACATAAATCTCCCAGAAGGTTACAGTAGCCTGTAAACATTGAATTTGTGTGGTAACTATCATAAACACTTAGAGATTTTTTTTGTAAGAGGCTACACTTTGAAATGCCAAACTTTTCCTATGTTGTTTATACATTATTGTTTACTGTTTTTGGTTTATACTTTCTGTGCTTCTGTGTATGACGCCATGTGTAGTACATGCAGTACCACCTCCGCGCCACCAGGGGTCTCTCCCTCTGCTCCACCCGCACGTGTGATGTTTGAGTTGGATTTTTCGCGAGACCTGTGGCGGCGTACAAACATGTCGGCGTTCAAGAGAAAACGTGGAGGACAGGCTCCTGTTAATAAAAAGGCAAAAAAAGTAAAATTTGTCGCAGATGGAGGTGAAGCACCGGCAGAAGCCGAACAAGAGAAGAAAAATGAAGTCACGATTCCAGCACCGGTTTCTTTGGTGAGTGCGCGTGCTTGTTATTAGCCACAGAAGTTGGTAGCTAGTTAGCTAACTGACGTTCACCGATACACGGGAGTTATGTTTTCTGTAAGTTAAATATTGTCATTTGTACACTAACACGGTGAACAGTCTGTAACTATAACAAACACATTGAACTGAGTAATTTAGTAACGTTAGTAGGATAAAGAGAAAGTCGTTCACTATAGCATACTCAGTCTGAGAGCAACACTCGTAACACGGGGCTAAGCATACATGTTTGCTCAGTATTACCCAGCGATCATTTAAAAACTAAGAAGCCAACTGGATGAATGGGGCAGTGTTTTAAACTCCGTGTTTTAGCTTGTGTTAATGTTATGACATACATTCTCTAAAACAGGGTAAGTGGACCAACAAGGAAAGGGTTCTCATTTTCTCCTCAAGAGGCATCAACTTCAGAACCAGACACTTGATGCAAGACCTGAGGACCATGATGCCTCATGCAAAAGCAGGTTAGTACCGTGTTTCCTTCCTTCATCCAGCTACATGTGCTGTTACTGCATTGCTGCTTGTGTTGAGCAGAGATATAGGTTTTGTCAATGATACTGTCATAACACGGTTTTTCTTTTGTCTGTCAGATACAAAAATGGACAGGAAGGACAAGTTGTTTGTTATTAATGAGGTGAGCTTGTTATTTATTTCGACACATTCTATGTAGAGTCAAATGCATGACAGCACAACTAAAGATCATCATTTACAGGTGTGTGAAATCAAAAACTGCAACAAGTGCCTCTTTTTTGAGGCCAAGAAGAAGCAGGACCTCTACATGTGGTGAGTGTTTACTTGCTCCTAAACACTAAGCTGTTCTTAATAATTACTGTTCTAAAGCAATAATATGTAATATTGTCCCTGCCTTACAGGGTTTCAAACAGCCCTCATGGACCTTCTGCAAAGTTTCTGGTTCAAAACAGTGAGTTACTTGTGTCCTGCAATTCTCAAATGCAGAAGACAACATCTGTCATTGGCCATGGGGAAACACTGGTTTATATTATTGTCTCTCCACAGTTCACACACTGGCTGAGCTCAAGATGACAGGAAACTGCCTCAAAGGATCCAGGCCGCTGCTCTCGTTCGATCCTGTGAGTAACACTGGCCGTAATTTAATCTAGAGTATACGTCAGTGAAGGGCAGCTGTGTGCCATAAGGACCTTTTAATTCTGTCCAAACATGACACCAGATTATTTCAATGATTAGCACACAAGTTATTTTGATTCAAATTAAGTCATCTATAGATAAAAAATACTAACCTGCATGCTCCACATCACTGTCCATCTTGGGGGAACAGTCCTGCTGCTTTGACAAACTGCCAAAAATATGCATTTATGCACGCTGACATCTGATAGATCAGTGAAGGTTGCAACTTGTCAGAGTCTGAATAAGAGCTAAACTATTTTGTCTATTTTTTTCCTACAGAAATTTGACACAGAACCACACTTAGCTTTACTGAAGGAGCTCTTCACCCAGGTGTGTATACAAGATGAGGATGCATGTATTAATACTGATTACACTTTTGGTAATAATTGAGCAAAGCAGATCTTCTGTCCTGCTGCAGCCAGAGGATGACATTGTGGAAATCTGAGAGGGAGCTGTTCATTCTTATTAAACTGGAATCTTCAACAATTTAACATTTGGTTGCTAAATTTTTTCATTTTAAGAAGTACTCATTACGTTTTACTGTTGCAGACATTTTCCACCCCACGCTACCACCCCAAGAGTCAGCCTTTTGTGGACCACGTCTTCACATTCACCATTGCAGACAACAGGATATGGTTTAGAAATTACCAGGTAATGTTTCACTATTCTTGGCAAAGTCCGCTCTGCTTAGGTTAACATTTTACAAGTATTTCATTTGTTTGGGAAGTAAAATGTATCTCCTGTTGTGGGTTCAGTTTTCAGAGACTTTATTTGCAAAGTTAATTCTGCAATCATTTCTGTGTCATGTTCAGATCATCGAGGAGGATGCAGCTCTAGTGGAGATCGGCCCTCGCTTTGTTCTCAACCTCATCAAGATCTTCCAAGGGAGCTTTGGAGGGCCTACGCTGTTTGAAAACCCTGGGTTCAAGTCCCCTAACATGGTACAAATCCAGTGCATGTGATATGTCTGATTAATTACTATCCTACATCATACATTTTCTGATTGTGGATCCTTTCTCTTCACAGCACCGGAGAGAGATCCGACTGGCTGCAGCAGCCAAAGTGCGTGAGAAGCAGATGGTGAAGGAGATGCAGAAAATGAAGAGGGCCGAAGCGAAGGAGGACGTGACCAAAGACGTTACGGCTGACGTCTTTGTAACACCAGCTGAGGAGAAGCCTGTTCACATCCAGACAGAAGCACCAGCGCCAAAGGTGGCGAAGAAAAACAAACACAAAGCTTTCAAAAGACAAAGGATGGCGCGTAGGTAACCAGATGGACTCAATTACAGAGTAGCTCACTGCTGCCATGATTTAATATTGTCTCAAGAAAATGTGGTAATGCAACAGTCTAGTCAAGTCTTAAGTCCACTATTGTGAGCTTTTTTGTTAAGACTATGTGCAGATTGTCAATCAGTTATCACATTTAACAGAGTAAGAGATAATCTTAAATCTGCACGTTGTTTTCAGTGTCTGTTGCCATAATCTGTGGATTCACACTATGTATTTTCCTCTCTCACTCAAGAGGACTGTGCAGATTGTAGTTGGTCATTAAGGTCTCAGCTTTTACAACACTGCAAACGATATTTGCCCATCCATTTTGATAAAAGTAGACATTCTGTCTGTGTAAAAAAAAAAAAGTGTTTATTAAGTTGACTAGTTGTTTTCTATGTCCTGAAAATAAAACAATTTAAACTTACAATCTCCATCTAATTTATACTCCCAACAAATGTTTGTCAAAGGTGTCAGTATACACATGCAGTATCAGAAGTGAAGAGCTTCAGAGAAATCTAAGACCTGTGTGTAGAGAAGACTTTCTGTACACATACTACACTAGACAACTGTAGGAAAATGTATCATGTCTTATTTTTATGGGCCTTCAACCAGCTAACTGCATGTGTCAAAGGAAGAAAGGCAGAGAAAGGTCCAGAAAGATGGGCTCAACCACTGTTTGCATTGGACTACAAATCACGTAGCTGCAGGCATGTCAAGGGATTTCTTACTCAAAATACCTGGGTCTCCATAGTAACAAACAACACATTATACAGTAACTGTTGATACAATAATTTTCCATATCTGTCTGTGAAATTATGTATTCTTAATCATAGTGCTCTAACTACACAGACTAACGTAACAACCAGGTACATTATCTCTGCACAAATCCAGTGGCAATGCTCAGCTCAAATACAACTGTTGGCAAATGATGAACAAGTTTGGTGATGAACTTTCCCACCATGTCCATTATCCTTGAAGTCCACCATTTAGTTCCTGTGTGCACCCCACTGTCAGCACTGCCTCGTCAAGCAGACTTTGCCTCCTCACTCAAAGCAACAGGCCACCACCTAAGTCAAGGTGCTTATTTGAAGAAGAATTTAACTGACTGTGATCACTCCTCTTCCACCTCCTCGTCAGGACAACAATAATATTCTACAAAGCAGATCTGCCCGTCATCGTTCCTGACCAAGTACTGCAGAGAGAGGAAGCCCCTGCTGTCTGTCCTCACAGAGACTTTACAGGACAAAGCCAGGGCTTTGGTGGACGGCTTCAGCAGGGACATCTTGTACCTGTCACGGGTTAACAGAAAGGACAGATTTAAGACACAATTAAGAGCTTTAATAAAAGTCATTATGGGAACATACAGAGACAAGAGAGGTACTAGAGTGGGACTTTATAATGTAAGAATGTGAAGGTAAAGGGGCAGAGGTCACCATTTTTATAGATATTTAGACATGACAGCAAGAAAAGCATTGGTGTAATTAATAATCAATGGTTTCACTGCTGTGGTTACATGAGACAGTTAACTGGAACAAACCTGTTATAAAATTGTAGCTGCGCTGTTCCTGTCCTGACAAGTAAAATGTCTCACATCAAAAACGTCTATTACAAAAGTAGCTATGAACGGAGATGTATATGAACTAGATCTTAATCATTAGTTATCAGCTTTTGAAGAGAGTCCATCACCACTCTCACAGAGCAACGTCAAGCAACTAAATGAAATATGGGAAATGAATACCACACATTTTCTGTCAATTCATCGTCTACTTTGTCTCTCTGCCTCTCTTTTCTTCTAGTGGTTGTGTTACTGTCTCCAGTGCCCCTTGTCCACCTCAGAGTTGTAACAGTAAAATTATTTCTCCGTGCCAACCTGTTGGTTTGTGTCTTGTTGCATTTGAACAGCTCCATCATGTCGGAGTCTTTGGGATAATCATAATGGGCATTCCCAGAGTTCCCAAACGTAGACAACCTGAGAACAAACCAAAAAACATGGAAACTGAGAGATAGTAAGAAGCACCTCTAAGCAATACTTGTAACACTCAACAATTTATTGTTAACACAGAATGGCAATTAAATTTCCATTGAAAAATTACATTTTGCTGCAAGAGAATCCCCAAAGGAGGTCCTTGTATTGAAACACTGCTGTTCAACAAATTTAACAAAAGCAATGACTGTGCAGGAGGTGATGTCTGTTACCTACAATCAGTGTAATCAAGGCTAAAGAAAGTTTAATTGCTGAAAGAAGATTAAATGTATTTTAAACATGCTTCTTTGGAGTTTAAGCAATATAATCAAGAGCCAAATGTCCTGCATAACTAGTATAGTGTAGAACATGTAGGGATGCTTTAAATACAAAAAATACAAAAAATAAAAAAAGCAATTTCAGTTGTGACAACACACCTGAAGTATGGCTGACTGGGGGACATGGTGATCTGTAGCACCTCACTTGTCATGTCCAGTTCAGAGAAGGCCTCCTTCAGACTCTCTGACTGCAGGATCACCTTTAAAACAAGGGACCAATGTACACACATAGTAATCAGTGCCATTAAAATAAAACTTGCAGATTTTGTCATATGTATTCCTAATGGGTTTATAAAATATACAAGTCACTGAAAGAGAAGACAAAAGGAAAGGTGCATCTTTACTTTCAACTGCAGCCTCTAAATAGATGGGTTCATACGAATTTGTATTAGTTAATCTGCCAAATTTATGTAGAAGTAAAATATATCTCTTTCAGTATATGAAATTGTGAAAGCCAACCTTGTTTGTGACATTGGTGCTGCAGAACTCAAAGTCAACTGGCTCTTCTGGTTCCTGGGTGTTGATCTTGCACACAGTCACTACCCCACCCTCTTCCAGGAACAGGGTCAGAGGATAACCGTACCCCCTGTAGCACATCCGCAAGGCTGTTAATACTCCTGCAACATCACAGAAGGGTGATAGTGAAAATGTTGAGTCACAACCACGACAGATAATCTGACTATGACTACAGAATAACACAGTTAGTAAATTGGTGCTTAATTGAATAGTAACTGTTGTTTTCTTTTGCACACTCTCCAATCAGCTTTCCTTATCTTTACCTGGCACTGTGCTTCCTCCAAATATATTGAGGCAGTCCAGCAGAACTGTGAGGTTGACCTGAAAACCCACTGAATCTTCCTTTATGGTGAACTCTTGGAAGATCTCAGCCTGGAATACAAAGAAGACAAGTCTTTTCTATCGAGTATCACCATTATAATTAGGAGGAACTCAAGACTATTTTCAACTGGATCACTTCCATTGAATGAAATGATTCAATGAAAAAAACACACCTGGATGAAGGCATTGGCTTGCAGACATTTGGAGTCCTCCACAGTGACCTTCAGGCCGTTGGGTGTGGCGTTGAAGATGGCATGGTCTTTGAATGTGATTGCTTTCAATATGTTGGACAGATTGCGAGCATTATCCAAACTGGCCATTAAAACGTATTGTTCATCTTCAGCTTGTGACTGGGTTGACAGAGGCATTGTGGCACTGAATAGGAGATACACAGAACTTTACATGAAACATTTGGATGGCAAATGTTCGGGGGTTCGGGGTTTAAAAACTGCACAAAAACAATAAAACAGCAGCTTAAATATAGAATATTTCAATAACAGCTATGCATCTTTATCTTGCGTCCCTAGAGTCTAGGCTAAACATGGAGAGCAGCATTTAGTTTCTGTGCACATTGCACATATGTAGAACAAACTGCCAGAAAACTCCAGGTCTGCTGCAACTCTATTAACATAAGATATATGTTGTGTTAATTCTATGAAGTTCTTTTAAATCACGACTGAAGACTTTTATTTTGCCGCAACCTTTTTTTCATTTCTTACACTGCGCTGTAACTTTTAGAATTGTATTTTATACCTGTCTTCGTTTTGTTGTGAATTTGATTTTATATTCTCTAACCCTTTATTGTGTTTCTTTTATCACGATGTCTATGCTTTTGATTATTTACGTAAAGCAATATGAATTGCCTTGTTGTGCTTATAAATAAACCTGCCTTGCCTTATCTTTTACAACTTGGATACTTAGTCGAAAATGTTGATGTACCTATGTTGACGCATAAAACATGCTGTCTGTTTCTGACCAATTTTAAGCTAGGCTATATGAAGGCACATCACATGTAGCTAACGTGAGGTAACACATAAAACAACTTAAATAACAAACTGCCGTGAATTCCAGTGTTATGTATTGTTCTATCTAGAAAGCCTGGTGAATAAACTTATAAAAAAATGTTACTGTTATCTGTGAGAATGTGTCAGACACTTACAAAGTTGTACTTCAGAAACACGTATGGCTGTGTTTTGAAGAACGGCGCCCCGGTTTGCATCAACTTCCGCTTCTCTCTTCTTCTACGGAAGTAGATTCCGCGCATGTGCAGTCGCATTTCGGAGACTTCGCCGATACCAAAACACACGAGATTTTTCCTGTCCACAGCGGCAGTAAGCGACAATATCGGTGTTTTGTGATCCACAGAGGTGAGAAATATTGCTCAGTCACAGTTACATGGCTAGAAAAATGTTGTTAAGTCTGCAGGTGTAATATCCTGTTCTTCATATCTGTTACGTATACCGAAAAATGACAGAAAGCTAACGTTAGCATTATAGCTAGCAGTGTCTCTGATGACGTTGTGACACGATCTGTACCAGAACAGGTTAATAACACACCAAACGGACCTCAACAGGTCAATAATTAATGTTGCAAAGAAGAGCTAAAGACGCAGCCTCTGAATTACTTCTATGGTGTTTTCAAAATAACATTTAAACACCACGGAGAGGTATATATTGATAGATCCAGTCACATGACTTGTCCAGTGAAATAGATATATATGTCGACCTTCTTAACACAAAGTTTCACACCCCTGTGGTCACTGAGTAACTTGTTAATCATTTGTGTTCTTTCCCTGCTTTAGGTTCTTCATTTTGGGCGGCCTGTCTGAGCCACAGTCATGGTGTGCATTCCCTGTATTGTGATTCCTGTCCTGTTGTGGGTCTACAAGAGGTTCCTGGAGCCTTTCATCTATCCCTTCATTTCACCTATTATTAATACATTCTGGACCAAAAAGGCGGTCCAGGAGACGGGTGCTACTGACCAAAAGGTTAACGAAAAGAGTAATGGAACTTGTAAGGTAAGTTAACTTAAAAGTAGAAAAATCCCATGTTTCCACAACTGACCCAAACAGGAACCACTTAAACACAGCTCACCCAGAGGCTTTGAATGTATTTCCAACAATGTCGTAACATCAATTAATGTAATTGAATTTTGCAGGTTAAGTTGGGTTTCACTTGACCAAATGATGACTGATAGTGGTGTTAGTTTTAGAGCTTCTCTCATGATTTTGTCACTAACAGCACTTCTCTTTCTTCTGTGTTTCAGCTTGAAAGCAATGGTGAAGCTACTGCCAATGGATCCACTATAGCAGCAGATAAGAAGACAGATTGACAGCTCCAAATGTTTATAATGCATCTAAAACTGTGTAAATATTCCATTAATATAACTTAGAGAAACTATGAATTAACTTATCATTCTTCTTTGAATTACATGGTTTTCAATAACCATCTATGTTGTGCATACCTTGCTTTTAATTTTTCTTTTTCCATTTGTATCACAATAACTCTAAGAAATTGGTTATTGTTGATATGTTTTCCACATCTATCATGAATCGATAAATGCATTTATTGTGTTGAATATTCACTTTCAATGGAATAGCTTTTCTAAGTCAAACTTGTAGTATAATGACTGAATAAAAGAAAATCTTCAAAAAAGAAATATGCTCATTTATTGATCTTTTAGTAAGCTGTGCTTCTGCTTCAACTAGCTTGTTTACCTGGTATTGTAAAGCAATTAAGGGCTTGCTGTTTATATTCTGTGACATTTTAAACAATATACATGTGACATCAATGTCATACCTATGCAAAATGGTTTGACAGCGATTTGATCATTGATATTCGATGAAAAATCATAAAAGAAAGCAAGATTTTAGCACTGCCATGACCATTCTTACATGTATTGTGAGAATTATGCAGATTTTAAAGATAAAAGAGTAAGTAAGTGGAAATGAATAATTTAGCCCAGACACACACATACACTTTTCCAGCATGTATTTCTGTTTTTGTGTGTACTCACTCTTAGTGGAATAGTCTTCCCGCCTCTCTCTCTTAATATACATGTATCTCATTTATCCTATACCAGAGGTGTGGACTTGAGTCACATTAATTGGACTCACAACAGACTCAAGTCACAAATTTGAAGACTTAAGACATGTCTTGACAAAACCGAAACAAACCAACTACAATTATAACACAAACAATACAGGGTATGTTGAAAAAGTGTGCCACAAACCAGTTTGTTTCCTGTATTAACCAACATTAACACTTGATTTCCAGCAAGTCGACACTTATTTCCCCAGATTTACTGCAAACCTCTCTGACAACATCCTATCAAGTTGCAGGACAGAAACAATGAAGAACTGTTTTTAAGTTACTGAGTGCCAGTTGTAAAAAAAAATTACAACAAAGATAATATTGTTTGTGTACAAAAAACAGTGTGGTGGTCATAAAAAAGAAGGAACTGCAGTACCCAAAACATGCAGGGTGAAAAATTACAGATAGAGATGCAGCAACCTCCAGCAAGCACGTGAACAAACAAGTACAAATTTAAAAAACATTGATGATTTTTTGTAAATTTTGCATACTATTACTCTTGTTAAAGTGGCATTACGTTTGGTGAAGAGTGACATGACTTGGGACTTGAGTGCAAAGACTTGAGACTTGGTTGTGACTTGCAAAACAATAACTTGGTCCCACCTCTGTCCTATAGCTTGCTGACAAATTTCATTAGACCTCAACTATTTTGCTGATTTATCATTTAAAAATAGCATTTGACGTTCCTTTTGATTATATTCAGACAGTTTAAATGTGATAGCCTGTGTAAAATTATCTAAGATATGAGGTATAAAAAATGATCTTGTGAAATAGAACTAGATCTAGAAATCTACTCTAGAAAAGTGTCTGTCTATTGGCCCTATTTCTATCTGCAGCGTCACAGACGTAATCAACGCCCATATGTCGTCATCACGCAAGGGGTGGCGACGTGGAAAACATGGAGGAAAGGAGTATGTAGACTAAACTTAATTGCTTCAAATTAGCTACAAATTCAAGTATTCGCCTTTGGAAATTACAGTTAATGAAAACATTGGACAAAACTGTTAAATAGCTTAAAAAACAGCCGCCATTAACGGTCCTGGGCGCCGAGAGAGCCGCGGAGACTGCGAGCAGCATTTATGACAGGTAAGCGGTCAGCTGATAGCAAACAAGCCGTGGACGTTAGCTGTTTTCTGGACACTGACTATTAACCCGCCGGTTAACTTGACACCCATGAATAAATAATTTACCTAGCTATGATTTCATGCTAATGTGTGACCGTTTGTACAACGTGTTGACAGCCAAAATTGCGGAGTTATTTTCTTGCACTTGAAACAGGATGAGCTAGCTAACGTCATGCAAGTTGGGTCATTAACACAGCAGATGCAACATTAGTCACGTTATGAGCAGATACAGCTAAAGGAGCATTAAATAGCACACTGAATCTGGTATCTGTGTATTGTTCAGGCAAGGTCACAAAAGCCCGTTAGCCAATGGCAACAAGAATATAATAAAATGGCATGTGTCAAATGGCATTTATACCTTTTATGTATTGCTATAAATACTAATAAGTATAAACAATTCTTCGTTTACCACAACTGTGTGCTTCCAGTATGCTCCAGTTTACTTGGCTGGCTGGCTACACTTGTGTGCTTAAGGTGTGTCAATTCAAAAAAACAAAACTTACGTCCTGGTTCCGTCTATGTCATCCTGTAATGACTTGGCCTGCCTTTCAAATGAAGGCATTGGACTTGGTAAGGGCAGGTGATTTTTCTTGCATATAATTAGTCAAATCAAGGCTTTGATTTGAAAAACATGGATAGGAAGACTAGAGATCCACATTATCAGTCCCAGTGGGAGCATGTCTTCTTTGCATTTTTGATTGGCTCCTGGAGTTTTGTGTTACATCTTTGTTATGGACAGTGAAACTAATTTAGAAGTGATGTGTAATGTGAATTGTATTTATGTTTACTAGTGCTAAAAGAATATAATGTGTCTTAATTATGTGCCAGTTACATCCCCACTGGCCTTTCTGCTGCACATTGATGTTTGTGAGGGCCAAAGGTCCCTGTATTTAAGGGAGAAGCCAAACTCTGGGTGCCTGATAAGTAAAAAAAATTCAGTAAGGCAGATATTGCTGAAGTGTCGTCACCAGCTTGACTTGGATATACTGTGGCTGCATGTTTTTTCTTAGCTAACTGGACTTTTTCTGTAAAAATAACTCTTGGCAGATATTCTCCGTGTTGAGTTCATAATTAAGCTAGTTTTGTAAGTTACTTTCCAGCATTCAAGCATTTTTCAGAGGGGCAGATTTATGTTTTAATTAGAGAGTAGACAATACAGACAGGAAACAAAGGGAGAGAGAAATGGAAACACTGATTATAGGGTCAGCTCCTTAAACCCCAGGGGTAGCAGGGTGTTCACTTCTTAATAATTTCAAATTTGACTGCATATAGAGAGATGTAATAGCTCTGAGTCAAATATTAGCTGCTCACCTCAAAACAGCCCTCAAATGGTCCACTCATACCTGACTGATTGGAGCTTTTCAGTTTTCCTCAGCGAGCACTCCTCCGTGGTGGCTCGACTTACTTGTGGGGTTCCTCAAGGCTCCATTGTGGGCCCTGTCCTCTTCTCACTGTATATGCTGCCTGTGGGGTCCATTTTTGATAAACATAACATTCAGTTTCATTGCTTTGCTGATAATGTCCAGATCTGTTTACAATTAAAAACAAATAGTACAAATTCTACACAGCTTTTGCTGAAGTGTTTATATGATATCAAGACTTGGATGAATTTAAACTTTCTCAGTGTTTTTCATATAAGACAGAGATTGTTAGGTTTGGAAGACCAGACCTATTGGTTGACTGCTGGTTTTTCTTGGCCCTTTAGTATCACACAATTCACCTTTTGTTAAAAATCTTGGTGTAAGTTTTGACAGTTCCTTCTAATTTGATAAACAAATTAGTTCAGTTGTCAAAACTAGCTTTTTTCAATGAAGACTTTGACTTTGTCAAGATAAAGCCCCATCTCCCCGCCAAAAATTTCAAGAGAGTTATCTATGCTTTTATTACCTCTTGGTTAGGTTATTGTAATTCTTTGTATGTGGGTGTAGATCAGTAGATCTGCAGCCACTTATCTTCTAAGTGGAAAAGGAAAGCAAGACCACATAACATTAGTATTGGCCTCCCTCCACTGGCTTCCTGTCCATTTTAGGATTGATTTTAAGATTTAATTGCTGGTTTTTAAGGCTTTAAACACCGTGGCGCCACTTTGTCTAATAGAACAACTATAGTTTCACACTCCAGTTAGAGCACTGAGGTCGACTGATCAGATGCTCCTAGATCACAGAAGCAGGCACAAAACCAGCGGCGATTGAACCTTTGCAGTGGCTGTCCCTAAGCTATGGAACAGCTTACCTTTACAAATAAAAACTGCTCCAACATTAGAAACCTTTAGATCGCCACTGAAGACCCACCTCTTTTCACTGGCGTACAATTGATTCGAGACTGACAACCTAAACTGATTTAATCCTCTGTTGTGTTCCAATTTGCACTATTATGTCTATTGTTGATTGCTTTTGTATCTGTTTTAATATTTTATGCCAATTACACACTCTATAAATAAAAATTGACTTGACTTGACATGACTTGACTAATAAAGTCTTACAGGAATACCTCACCACCTTGTATTCAAGATAAATGAGAAAAGCAGCATGACTTCCTGACTTTCAAATGGTCGTTTATTTTTATGTTGCCTTAAAAGCATAACATTCTCTGAAGTTGCATAAGACATTCTTCACATAGTTTAGGACAAACAGAGTTGATCATTATTTGTGATGGCACCAAACTTAAGAGCATTTCCTCTGCCACAGGATTTGGCATATGCCTGGTGAAAAAGCAGTGAAGAGTGGTGAGTCTGGCTGACTGGAGCCAGTAGAGATGGGAGCCAACACCAGCCAGGTCAGTGACCTGTCTGATAACCCCAGCCTCAAGTCCCTGGTAGGCACGGAGTCTATATCAGAGAATGACCCTTTCTGGAACCAGCTCATCTCCTTCACCTTCATCAGTCCCACTAGCAGGTAAAAAAATACACATATAGAAAGGTGCTGTTCTGTCAGACATGTGACTGATTATGTGCCAGCATGGTTCAAAATTCAATGATTATTAGTTTCAGGATGAAACTTGGTTGCAGCGTCACATGAAAAAGTGTTGCATTCTTTTCTCTGTCTTGGTGTCATTATAAAGACAATACTTGGCAATAAAATCTTAAGACACAGTCCACTTAATAGCTTTCCTCTGTACTTTCAGCTTATTCCTATGATGCTGACGACATAAGATGTCGTGGAAAGGTCAGGGAAAGTTAGTAAATGGACCTTGTGTTAAGAATTTCCAGCTAAACTACTATATCTTAGGTCAAAACATTTCACACTCATGAGTTATTGATAAAGTACATTTAAAAATGTCTGTTTTTGCTTTCATTACTTGTGATTGCCAGGCCATCCTGTCAGGAGCATATAGACTAAATCATCAGAATAAGAATAAAAATAACTTGACACTGAAAAACATGATGGCGATAATCAGAATAATTGTTAGTTCCAGCTCTAGATGAAATTCCTGCATGCAGAAAAAAACAAGAAGCCAGCCAGGAAGGGAAACAAATTGGAGTTAAAATTGATCGTGACAG
This sequence comes from Epinephelus fuscoguttatus, assembly GCF_011397635.1. Taxonomy (NCBI): domain Eukaryota; kingdom Metazoa; phylum Chordata; class Actinopteri; order Perciformes; family Serranidae; genus Epinephelus; species Epinephelus fuscoguttatus. Next base: position 14,698,658 of record NC_064769.1, read on the forward strand.
TGGCAACATTTCCTGAACTGTAAACCCTCAGGGCCTTGGTGGAAAATATATCTCCTGAAAGTGTTTCTCATCAAAATTTTATAGCTGGTGTGTTTAAAAATTTAGTATGCAACAAGCTATTAGTGACTCCTCCAACAGCTTCTTGCAAATTCCTCCGTTTTGGACAAATCTCCTCAAGCATCTACTCAAGAGTAGTAGTACTCTCTTCCAACATTCCAAAAGACATTTGACACACAACCTTTCCAATGAGGAAGACCTTAAAGATTCCCATCCAGGATCAGCAACTGTGGACAGGATGTTTGCGGAGCTCACCTCAGTAATCATTTAACAGGGTTATTGTCCTGCTTGACTGAGAATAGATTGACATGTAGTTTCATTGTAAATAGTGTTGAGAGGGAAAGACACCGCCTCACCTCCCATCAGACTGACTGATTTTACATACTCATCATTCATTCACCTTTGAAGTGTTAACAGTGCATATACACTTGTGTACTAATACTGCTCGTTATTGTGCTATCTTTCTTTAAATAATTTTGAAAATCATTTTATTTTAACACAAACTTAAGATATAAAGTGAACATAATATGAACACTGGGGACAACACAGGAAAGAGGACTGTTTGAGTGGTTTGAAGGAATACTTCACTCACAAAATGTCCATTTATATATCAGCTAGTTACGCAGTGTTACCTTGAAAACGGCAAACGTGTTGATTTATTGATTGGGGACCACGTTTAACAGCAGCAAAACTATATCAAAACATCCATTTGCAAACTCTCACACAACTTGTGCAGTGTAGTCCAAGTCTCATTTAGCCAGTCTCATGCTTAGTTCTTCACAAACACATGCATTTTTGGTAAAACCTTACAATTCAAAACTGAACTGAAAGCGAAACTTCTCCATGCTCCATGCTCCCTTCAAATCTAGACTCCAATGTGTGTTTGTGAAGAACTGAGCATACAACGATAAATGAGACTTGGATTATCTTGCACGAGTTGTGTGAGCGTTTGTAACTGGATGTCTTGATATAGTTTCGCTATTGTTAAATGCGGCCCCCAAATCACTTAATAAACCAAGGTGTTTGCCGTTTTCAATGGAGGCATTCAAGGAAAACAATATACCTTAAAGTCACTGCTGCGGCGATTATTTTCATGATCGATTATCTTGCTAATTATTGTCTTAATCTATAAAATGTAGGGAAAACAAGGCAAAATGTTCATCACAGGTTCCAAAAGTCAAAGTCTCCATATTTAGATTGCTTGTCCTCTTTGACCAACAGTCCTTAACTCAAAGATTTTTAGGTTATAATCGTAAGTGTTTTCTCCTTTTCTATATAAATCTCTTCTTCTCTGTTTTTCTTTCAAAATAGTGGAGACTCCAAGTTACTGGAAGAGGCTGTCATCCCCCTCGCCAAGATCCTCAGTATGTTGCCTGTGATATAAATATGCTTCATATGTGATATTTAAAAATGTTTTACTGGTCAATACCCTGGTCAAGTTGTCACAATGTGTGTCAGCTTTTCAAGAGTTCAAATTAAAAAAATCATCACTATTTCTTTCTTGTTGTTTGCATGCCAAATTATCGGATTAGAAGGTTTTGTTAGCTTATGTAATGCTTCTGATTAAGTTCTCTCCTCTTTTTTTTCCCAAGTTGAAAACAATCCCAGAACGGGGAATTTTGGCGCTCTTGTGAGAATTTTCCTGGGAAGAACCAAAGAGCTGAAAATCTCTACAGAATGCCAAGAGTGAGTATGGGAACCTCAGAGGAGATAATGAACTCAGATGAATGCGTCAGTAATGATAGACCCCATGCATGTCAGTGTTCGCTGCGCGGGAGTGCTGGCCACTTATTGTTTGATCACAGGCAGTCAGCGAATCCTTATTTTTTACAGGGGAGAAACACTGAAGTGGTTATAGTTTCCCATGAGAAAACTGCTGAGGTATAACCATCAGCACATGTGGCATTATTCTGCACCGGCTGCCAAGATCCATTTCCACAGAGATTGACCCTGCCTAAGTCACCCAAAATGCTTCGGGTGGAACTCTTCATTCTCTATTAAACATCATTAGAGGTTGGAGTTATCGCTCCCAATCCACTCCCATTTGTTTTTCTCACATTTCGTAACAGATTTTGTCCCATAAACAAACCAACATTTTCGGTGTCAAAAATAATTGGCATGTGCAAATTGTCAATTTGTGGGACTGATTAGACACCCCCAGTTGGTGTTTAGTGGTTGTGAAACATTGTGGCTTGCACTGGATGGTTCCAATCATTTCTTGTTTTCCTCCTCATTTGTTTCTCACCAACTTTGTCCCAAATTTGTCTCTGTGTGAAAATATAGTAACTTGTATAGTATCATTATATGCTATTATGGTATTCTCACAGTGTTTTCTTGGGTGTCAAAATTACGGTTGTAATGCAGTTATGAGACATTTTAGTCAGTACAGGGGAAGATGAATATGATGTACAGTAACTCAAAAATCATAAGGGATGATAGGGACTGTGTTTGAGAAGGACTAGAGGGTCACTTCTTTGAATTTGACCCTCACTCAAAGTATGCTACACTGGCTCTGCTCAGTCCATGGCCATCAGTGTAAGATGATAATAATGTGATAACCTGATGCTGTCCAGTTTCAAGTAGAGTTGTTGCGATACTGATACCAGTATTGGAAACACCCCCAATACTGCACTAAAATGCTGGATCAGATATGCGAGTCTATACACCGACCCAGTACCACCTAATTTATTGATTAACTTTGAAATAGTTTCACATCTGGATGAAATGGAAATTTTCCCAGAAATCAATTCTTCTTTGTTGCTCTAAAATAGTTCCCAATACGGCAAGTTGTGCTGTGCAGCTACTGCCAACTGCTGTGTTAGAGGCAGTGACGAAAAATTGATTAGCCGTTAGGAGAATGTCAGCAGTTTGTCAGTTTCCATAGGGTGCCTCAGGAATGAGTCCTAGAACCCTGAAATGAGTTAGCATTTTACTAGTTATGGTTCCCCTTTCTCAAAGTCAATGGGTTTTTGGTTAGATGCCTGAAATAAGATCTGTGGTTCACACAAGCGTAAGAGACTTTCACATTTTGTTCTGTGACGTAAAATACCCCACTCGTGAACTCTGAAGGCCGTTGCTAACAAGTGGCTAAATGAGACTACAGAACGTCATCATGCTGCGCCAAAGCTGGCTTTACAGTCTTGTTATAATGGCGATGTTAGGTCATGTGACTGTGGTCTAGTTCGTTTATAGCCTTAGCTTAGCTTTTTACTTTTGGCTTCAGTAATCCTGACAGTGGTGTTCATTTATGAAGATTATCTTGCTGAACAAAACATGATAATCAATAATCCAAAATGCACTGGAATAATCCAATTTGTTTTTTGACAAGGGAACCAGGGCGACACTAACTTACGTGTCAGCCTACAGAAAAACGCCATCCCCAGGGTACTCTATGGCATTCATCCTCTGTATGTATTTGTTCATGTTTTATCTGGTGTTTAACCTGAGTCAAGCTCTACAACAATATTAACAATCATTTCGCATCAATGCAAGGTTAGTAGTATACAGCTGTTTATTTTTCTTTTTGCAGTGGTATTGCTATTTGTATTGGATGCTATGCAAATTCAGCTATTTCAGCTCTTAATTGGATAAGAAAAAATGGTATCAGAACATCTCTAGTTTCCAGTTTGAGTAGGCGAAATACACAAGGACTTAAATCCCAGACTCAAGTGTGCCGAGCAGTTCTTGAATGAAAGTGTGTAACTGTTAGCATTTGAAGGACCATATTACTGAAGAACGTAAAGATGGGTGACAAATTAAGTGTCTTGGTATGTACTCAGGCCACCAGAACAGATTCAGTGCTTCTTGCCAAGTCTGAGGAACTCTATTAGTGGGATGAACACCATTCCTCCATGAGGTATTCACTCATTTATATATACAACCTTCATTTAACCAAGTATTTTCATAGAGATCAAGATCTTTTTTGCAAGACAGATGTGGGCACAACAGACAGAAAGAAAAACAAACATAGCTAGACATGATAAAAATGACATATAGCCCCAGAGACAATCACACATTACAAAATAGATAAGAAGATAAAATGTATATTATATTTTTTGGTCTTAAAGTGATGGTGATTTAACTGGGTTGAGATCTGGTGACTGAAAAGGCTGTATAATTTTACTGACATCTTTTTTTATACTCACCAAACCACTCAGTGAAGTTACTGACCTGGATCAGCTGCCTCTGAGAGACTCCTTTAATAAAAGTCTGAATGTGCGTCCACTGACTGCACATCATATTTGTCCTCAAACACGGGCTCTGTCTGAGGTAATCTCAGAATAAATACTCTGCGAATGGGTGCCCACCTGATGACCTTGATAAACATTAATAACATAATAACACTTTGTTGGTGCTCACTTACAAAGACAATGAAATGATCATTAAAAGGAAAAACAAAAATATAAATTTCAGCTTCTTTTTCATTTTTATCATTCTGCCGTCTCTGTTTGTTATCCCTGCTGCCAGTATTCACTTGCAAACATGAACTGTGACATTTTCACAAATGCACTCGCTCACATGCAGCTCCCCACAGACCTTATCTGCTGTGTTGGATGATTGTTATAAAAATATCTTTCTGTGACTTCCTGCAAAATGACACAAAGCTAAATACAGCTTGTTGAAAGTGGTAAAGGAAAAATAATCCAGGGTATGTGCAGGGTTGTGAAAAGTCTTAAAAAGCATTGAGTACAAGTTTCTTTAAAGAAAGGCCTCGAATTTAATTAACAAAGGCCTTAGATATTTTCTCATGCCCTCTGTAGGCAGTAATGTTAGTTATGACATTTCTTTGTGTTTGATCGTGGGCTGTCGGGAGATGCTTCACAGCTATTAACAAAAAGAGGTGATTGCTGCCACTGTTGATGGTGCTCACAGGAGGCTGTTCAGGCTTTTTTTGTGGAATTTCAATCAGCACCATCAGACGTGCACCTCTGCCTGCTAGCAGGGAACTTCATTGTCCCGTAATGGCCAAGTGTGAATTTTAGTAAAAGCTTGAATTAACTAATCAAATTAATTTGGTTAATCCATTCATTCAATTTCTGATGCTTAATTGCGAGCAGGTCGCGTTGATTTGATTAATTATATCATCAGGAATTATTGCTCTGCACTGCTGAGAAGAACTGAAACTCTGATTTAATAATAAATAATTCTAGGCCATATCGTCTCTCCTGGTTCTTTATCATACTTTCATCGTGAAACAGGTCTTAAATTTTATTCTATGTGGTATTAAAACCGTCTTAACAAGTCTTAAATTTAACTTGGCGAACCCTGTAGAAACCCTTTAATGCCAATCAGCTAATTTCTCTCATGGGATTGGTGCAGTGGGAGCTGGAAGGAACAAAGACAGACTATGATCAACAGGGAGCTGCCATGTATGTCTTGTATAATAACTCCCTCGACCCCTTGTGTAGAAACAGGCAGAGAGGACCTCCTCGAGGAGCTGTTGTCCAACCTCATTCACCTGATCGTAGAAGTGCCCCTGCTGTAAGTATCTACCTTGTTTGTGTATTCGAGTGTGTATAAATGTGTGTGTGATAGAGAGTTGACCTAAACACTCAGTTGTGACTTATAGAGCCGGGGGGAAATATCATTCTGAGATGCGTCGCAATTCTCTCTCAAAAGATCATGACTTGATACAGAAAGGTCAATAATCAGATCGACTGGCATTGTTTTAATAAAAAAATGATGGGAAAAAAATAAATCTTTTTATTTTGATTATGGATGAAATATGCTTTGTTTTAAATGTAGCCAGCGCTCACACAGTGAGAAAGAAAGAAATCATGTATAAAAATCAAAACTGTTGATGCATTGAGATTAGGCTTGCTGTGGTAGCCGGTTTTACCGGTGTTACATTACCTGCCCACCACCCCAACTGTCATTGTGCTTCTCTTATGAATTAGTCAGATGACGCAAGCTTCAATTATCAACTGAAAGTGTCTGTTCCCTACAGCAGCAGCAAAGTCACAGCACAGATTGGCAAGAGTCAGATTCTACTTGTCATGTTAGGAGAGTAGACCGACAAGATGATGGTGGAGGATTTGGTGCCTGTTTGGCAATATTTTGGATTTAAACTCAATGCTAATTTGGAACCTAATAACATTAATGAGGGACCAGGAGTTGGTACATGCTAAGAAGTTGTAGGTGTGCAGCCACATGCCTGCAGCTCTTCATGAGCTCATGGTGGCTGCTCCGTCTTGTTCATTACTGCTTTCAACATTTCAAATTCATCCGCGGGCAGAAACAGCCAAAACTGACTGATGTTTTGTTTTGTTTGCACATTTTTAATGAATGATAATGCTAAGTGCTAACATCTCTGACACACACATTGTATTTCCTGTGACTACTTTATAATTGAAGTCAACTCGTGTTTTGCCAGGTAAATGCTTATAATATGTGTTTCAATGTGCGTTCTGCCGATATTGAGCATCATCGAAGAATATCTTTTCTGTTAAAATGTAATTGATAACACCGGTGGGAAAATTCCCTCACCTTGGCATCCCTAATAAAGATGCATAAATAACTGTTTTATATTTGCTTCGTAGCCTCTGAATCATAATCAAATCAGGAGCTGCAGAGAGATTCCCACCACTAGTTTCTTACATAAACCCTTAACGTCACACATGCAGGACTAATTTAAATACACAACTGTAAAGAGAGATTTTGCACCCCCACACAGCATCTTTCCACATTGCTAATTGTATAAGATCACTTGTTTGACGTTATATTATCAGCATAATGTTCACACGAAAAAATCAAATATTGGTGACTTCTGTGCTGTTTCTCAGCCCGGCCCATCTCTCAGTTTGACTCCTTTGTTTTTATTCATGTTTGTTGGTTGTTAATGTGTGTAGGATGTTAGTCATTGAGCAGTTAATGAAAAGCAGTTTGTGAAAAGTTTGTATGTGTAACTCTCCCCTTGCGTGCTCCACTGGCTCATCCACTCCTTGATTCACTAACCAAGAGAAGCTGAAATCCATTACAAAACAAGGTTAGGCTTGGATGTCCATATGTTTCACTCCCAGAGTCGTCAGCCAGACTGACGTGCCGGAGCACTGAGCTGGCAATGTGATGAGCAAAGGGACAGAATTAAAAAGAAAAAAAAAAAGGAAGGGATATGACTAAAAGATGTTTGTTGTTTTGGAGGAAGAGAAAGGGCTTGAAATGAAAGTTGGATTAGGAGCCGTGCCAGTGAGTGGGAGAGGGAACATCATGATTGAAAAATGGTATCATCCTTTACTCCCTGTGGGCGGCGTGCACGCTAACACTCTCTGCTTTAATGAGCGAATATTTCTGTGTGTTTACTCATCAATGCTGGAATTATCTCCTGCCTGCCACTCAGTCTGTCACGTAGAGACAAAGATACAGTAGTATGTGCGTCTCTGTGGGCAAAATCCTCCTCTGCAGTGTCAAAACAAGTTCACAGAAACATGACTGACAATTGCTATTTTCTTGACGCAGCATCTTCCACTTCTCCTCTCTTCTCCCTTGTCTGTATTGTGTCAGTCTTGATCCTCCTCTCTTTGTCTCTTTGTCAACCAGTCTACTTTCTCCCTCTCTCTGTGTCTCTCCTTCTCTTCTGTTGTCTCTGGACATCAAACCCTGGCTCTTTTGTAAAATGCGTTCAGCATTCCAACGTTATTCATTGTTTCCAGCTTTAAGACTTTTACCTGTTTTTCTTCCCTCCACCACTTTGTGACTGTCATCCCGTTTCCTCTGTATGTGCTCCTGGTTTGGATGGAAATCTTAGTTTCCCCAAATCCCTGATTTCTGCACTTCTTGGGGCTTCAAAAGAAAGACAGATGCAACAGAATTAGTCCCGCTTTGTTTTTTCCACACATACTCTGTGACAAGCTGCTTCTCTATTAAATTGTTCGGAGACTGTATGTTAAAAAACCTTATTAAAACCTTGGCACAGATAGCTAATTTACTGGTTAAGACAAAGGTCAGGTGTAGTTAAGATTATCATTAAAGACATTTGTTTACAGCCTGTATGTTTAACTGTATCATTGTTTCACTGACAAGTGTATAGCTGAAACAATAGTTCAATAAATTGATTGGTCAGTAAACAAAAAAATCTACATTTTGATAACTAATTGGTGTTAACTTAGGATTTTTTCAAGCAAAATGTCAAAAATTCTCTGGTTTTAGCCTCTGAAATGTGAATATTTCCATTTATGTTTTTTCCTGGCCTATGATAGTAAACTGAATACCTTTTCTTCTGGACTGTTAGTTGGATGAAACCGGACAATTTCAAGTAGTCAGCTTGGGCTTTGTGGAATCTTGATGGGCATTTTTCACAATTTTTATACACAAAAGAAAATATTCAAGATTTAGCCATGGTGAAAAGATTTGTTGAAGCCCTGCATTTGACATTTGTGTGCATCCACGCACACACACACAGTCAAGTGGTAATCGTTCAGTTTGAGATGTAATGGGTAAAGACTGTGTGAAAGTGAAAGGAAAAACACTGCCCACTTGATTGAACGTGTCAGTGGAAGCACGCAACAGTGAAGTTTTGCTTCAATAGAAGGATACTTGTCTGAAGTGGGGTCACTTTTCACTTGTATTGTCATCGTAAACCACATTGCAAGTGAGATACAGAATGCCTGTCACAGCTGTAAATACCCTGTTTCACAAAATGCAAGGTGTGATAAATATGTAATATGTAATAGAATAAATAGACGTCAGTTCTTCTTAGCATTGAATTAATATACATATAATACCTACATTAAAGATGTGATGTAAGATATTATTAACCTTACACGCATTTGTCTTTTCTCTGCAGTGACATCACCTATAGCATCCTGTTTGAAGCAGTGACCACGCTGCTGGTTTTCTTCTCCTATCAGCTCTTCCACAAAGACATCCTTCGAGATGGATTAATCTACCAGCACATCATGAAGGGACGATGGTGAGAAAACACCCACGCACAAGTTTATACTTTAGTGAAGACTGCCATCAACTCAATTTACCAAACAGCATCTGTTAAAACTGCATGACTTTGGCGCCCAGTAGCTCACCTGGTAGAGCGGGTGCCCCATTTACTGAGGCTATGTTCTTGCCACAGCGGCCAAAGGTTTGATTCCAGCCTGCAGCCCTTTGCTGCATGTCATTCCTTCTCTCTCCCCCCTTCACTCTGAAGCCATCCTGTCCAATTAAAAAAAAAAAAATCTTTAAAAAAAAACACTACACAACTTAACTTATACCTTAACCAAGACATTGGAATAAAGTCCTAAAATTTTGACTGCTCTATGAGATAATGCCCAGATGCACCAAACTGACCTCAAAGACAGAGTGGCAATGAACACCAACTGTTGCGACGCCTCATGTCGCTTGTGTCTTGGTCAGAAAGTTGCACTTGAACACACTGCAAAGACTACAGCCAACAGCCAACTAGCACGTACATTCTGTGCCTGCATTAGAGGAGATAAATCTTCATACCAGCAGACGGTGGTAGTCTGTATTCGTCTTTTTTGAAAAAGGGAAACCAGAAGACGGACAAGACGGATTCAAGACGCTAGGTAGCCAGGTAGCGCATTGACAATACAACCCCATGTTGAAAGAACAAAGGAGATTTACCTGTGTTTGAGAGCAATAACCCAAACATCTCACTTTCTTATCTCTTTGCCTGCACTGAACTGAACTGCCAGTGAAAGTAATTTCATTCACTCCCTCCTCTGAAGGCAAGTCAGCATACTGAATTGGCCAAAAATAGGCGACAATGGCTGACCTGTGCCAACAGTGTGGGACACACTGCAAAAATTAGGGCGACAGACGCTCACCGATGGCTCGACAATGACCGACGGCCGACCGTCAGCTTGGTGTGTCGGGGCTCTTACTCTCACTTGCCTCTGTAACTAGGTCGTCCACAATCTGTCAACGACTTTTTTTGAACGCAGGCCCAGATCACTTTGGATCTTCTCCAATCCAATGTGGCAGTGTCTGATCCAGCCTACTGTTCATCTACCCAGACTCTGTTACTCTCTGTGCTTCCAGACAATCTCGTCATGTTCCACACAATGTCTATATGCGTCATTCAGCTGATACTAAAGGGGACGTTGTGTGACGTTATAGTCTGTAATTTTCAAGGAAAGTGAACCAGTGAGTCTTTTTTAAATCTGATAATAATCATAGACTTTAGAATTAAAAAGGTAATATGTTATATGTGATAAGATAACTGACTAAATGTTAATAAAAGTCAAATCAAATCAAATCAACAGCCTGATGCTGACCTGCGCTCTCAAATGCTTTGAACCCAATTTCCCTCAGTCCATTATTATCTCTAATGGTAATAAATGCAGATAAATGCTGTAACACTGAATGCATTTTAAAGTCAAGAAGTGCAGTTCAGATGGGTGGACAGAGGATGGAAGCAATTTTCTTTTAGGGCTCTCGCAGCATGAGAGCCAAATGAGAGCACTTTGGATTAATTGCCACTGAGCTGAAGAAAGGCTTCCAAGTAGCTGATGTTGGCAAAACGCATCTAAAATGGTTTTGCCATTTGGTCAGTTGAGAAAGCAAGGCTGTGCGTAACCAAAAAAACAGTGATATGGGGTATCGTACACCGCCAATTACATGTATGTCACTCACCGGGAGAGAGCTGAAGTGATGAGGGAAGAGACGAGTCTATCCCTGACACCTGATATGGACACCTGTGGCTGAGAATAGGATCTCAGTCTGTCCGGCTGTACACACACACCTGCTTGTGCATGTAAGAACAAGTCCTGTGTTTGGGCTCTGCTTTTTATTACAACATGACTGGATTGTCAGTCAGGCAGATAATGAGGCAGAGATGGCAGTTGAGCTGAACAAGGTTTTTTCTTCAGGTTAGATAAATGAAATGCTTTATACTTTATGATTTATTTAGTTGTCCAAGTCAGACAGAATTGATGTTTCTGTTAAGCAGGAGAGTAACAGCTTTTAAGGCCACAGGACTAGATAACCTCCAGCTGTCTTTTTAAACCTCTCTTTCCATTTGTCTCTCTTCTCCCCAGTTTGTCTTTAACCAGTCGGCTGGTGAAGACCCTGCTCTATAACTTCATCCGGCAGGAGAAATGTCCACCTCCAGCAACCCACATCTTTGAGCCGAAAGCGGAGGGAGGCCTGCTTTACGGCCTGGCGTCAGGGGTGGCAAGTACGTGTACACACATCTACGCACGAACAAAAGAAAAAGAAATTACAACAAAGGAGATACAAGTAGTGAGATCCACAGCATTTATTTTCTAAAGCTTAAAACTATATTGAACATAGTAAATTATTACCTGAGCTTTGTATAAAGTTTGCAAGGCTACGTCCTGTTTTAATTTATACCTGTCAGCATCCATTTTTTTTGTTGATGTTGGGTTTTTTTTTATTACATGTGAAAGCCGAATGGACATTTTGGGTGCACTCAAAGTGTGTTTTGCATCAAACTATATGACTTGTGATAAGATAAGAGTGATTTTTTTTCTTCTAAGATTGTTGTATTAAAATGATGAATGACTTTTACAGGCTTTGAAGATGTGGAATTATCTAGAATGATTACAACTAATATTGTGGAAGAGAAATATATACTGAATATTGCTTGACAAAAATGACGTATTTTCAACATTCCTTTGATGTTGCACACCTGGAGAATTTTGTTATGTCACAGACACCGTCATATTTTGTCCTGCAACATAATTGGGTAGTCCCATTACATCACCTATTCAATCTTTAACTCCCCTGTTTAGCTCAGTGGACGCACTGACCACTCCTTGTCTTGCGCTACCATTGTCCTCTCATAAGTTTAAAATGTCTTCCTCTTCAGTCAACTCACTGATTTTATCAAATTTCTCCATTATCAAAATACAAAATGATGCAAAGTAGCACAAATATAGATGGAAAGAAACAGGTGTCAGAAGGATATGTATACTGATTGGGAAGATATAATGTAAGTAAACAATCCAGCTTTAGATAGCATCTGGTTACCATTGGTTACCATGGTTACCAATTGAAAATGTCAAGTGAGAGTTTTTAAAAGGCCATACCATAAACCAGGCTTTTGATTTATTCTGGACCCCCTTCAGGGATGTGAATGTTACCTTTGTCATCATTCGATCAGTCGTGTTGTTTGCCCCTATTACAGTTTGTTGTCGTGATGTTGCTACATCCCACACATCAAAATGAAGCTAGTGAATAATAGGAATGACACTCAAATTACAAAAATAAGAGCCAGACAGTGGAAAAAAAAGGGAGAATTGAGTGTCAGTGTCTTCCTTTTTTCCTCCAAGCAAACGGGTGAGAAATATGATTAATCTGAGAAATGAAAGTGCGAGCCATGCTGACAGCCGTGGTAGTGTGGATGAAAGTGATGAGTCAAAAATGAACAGTGTGTGTGTATCAGACTGGTAATGTGCTCCGTGCGTATGTGTGTTGAATGCATGTTTGTTTGAGTGTGAGAATAGGGCTGGGTTTCCCCCGCAGATAAATGCTCTTTGTCGGTTGTTGGTGGCAGATTCCTATCAGTGAGCCATCAGCATTCAACCCAGCCTGTCTGTCTGTGGCCAGCGATCGGCCCGATGAGTTATGGTGCCCTGTCCTGTTCTGTAATCCCCTAGAGCCTGTCTGTCTGCAGCCGCCTCCCTTATACACACACGCACAGACCCAACAAAGACACAAGCGCTCTTATACTCCGAGCTCAGAAACAACACTTGTTTTCTTTCTCCGTCTCTCTGTCTCGTACATGCACGCAGTCATCGGGGATTGGCAGAACACGCTTTTTAATTTGAATGTTGAAAATGGGTGTGGGCACGGGTGTTGTTCTATGGTAACAGTAAATATCAGCTGAATTTCATTTAATTAAAGGGAAACTCCACCAATCTAACACATGAGGGTCAGTTGACCAGACAGGATTGGTATCTGAACGCCTGTGAAAACAGTTGTATGATGTCCTCTGTGGTTCTGGAAGAGCTTTTCCATGTCTGAGTAAACAACCCTTATAATATTTTCAGGGTTATCTCTGCAGAGAGCCTGTGTTACAAACTGGGCATGTACCAGGCAACGAAGGTCTAACAGAAAGATGCTAAGGGTTGTAATTGGGGAAATGTAGGATCCAGCACTTTATAGAGCTCGACTCATTTTTTTTCTAGGGCTTAAAGTCAGGATGTAGCCAGGATATAGCGAACACTTTCTACTAGGGCTGCAACTATCAATCTTTTTATTGTCGATTAACCTGTTGATAGGTTTACTCGTTTAATCAATTAGTTGATTGGTCCATAAAGTGTCATCAATCAGTGTTTCCTAAAGCCCAGGATGATAACCTAAAAATCGTGTTTCATCCACAACCCAAAGATAATTCAGTGACTGTCATAGAGGGGTAAAGAGACCAGAAAATACTCACGTTGAGGAAGTTGGAATCAGAGAATTTTGACTTTTTTTTTTTTTCCAAAAAATACCAAAACAGATTAGCAAATTAATTGCTGATTGATTTAGTAGTTGACAACTAATCAAAAAATCATTGCAGCTCTACTTTCTACTTGAATTTTAACCACGTTTCTTCACGTCTGTCTCTTGTGAGTCTCCCAGCTCTCTGATTTGCTTGTTGCAGTTCAACAAAAAAATCACTAGAGGGCCCATTTCAAGGTGCATATCAGGGTTTGTTTGTTTTTTACTCACTAAAATGACTTAAAAATCACTAGATATCCATTACTTTATGGTGTGAAAATAAATGTTTAATCCCCGAAACATGCTTGAGTAAGGCCTGTCACGTTAACAGTTTTTGTTGGATAATATTTTGTCCCAGAAATAGTTGCAATAAATGATATTATTGTCCTTTTGAGACCAGTTTATGCCGCAGATATGATTATAATCTAATAGCATAATAATACACACTTTTAAAGGGAAATTAAGTTTTAATACTTAAAAATATTCAGACATTTTAATTGGAATGTGAAAAAATATATATATCCTAAATAAATAAAACATAAATAAAGGTGTGTCTGCGTGTTGAGGATCTGAGCCCTGTCCATGGTGAAATTTTGACACAGAAAGCAGACAAGGGGACAGAAGCCGCGTGACCAGAAATGACAGCAAAACATGTCTCAGCAAAGTTTTTTCTGTTCACTCTGTTTAGATGCTGTGAAAAAAATGCTAAGGTGCTGCGTCCAAGACTTTTAATGGTTGGGAAAACCCTGCTGTTTATTGTTGGCTCAAGTGATGGTCACATTCTCATGTAATGCACATAAACACAAGAGCAATGTCATACAATGTATGGAAATGACCTTGATTATTTTTGCTGACCACAATAAGTTAGTATTTGTAGTTATCGTGACAGACCTTGCTTGAGTTGTGTCATCCATCTCAGTGTGCATCACATTGTCTTTTATCTTTGTCAAAGTTACATTATTGATGCCGTTAAAAACTTTAAAATTGGTCTGTGCTTAAATACCATTACCACATAACAATAATGTCTTTTTGACGAAAAGGAGTCCAGAGTTAATTAATATTGATGCCATACAGAAGTAAGTGGAAACTAGTGGCTGCCTGGAGCTGTAGGCAAAGCATGACAAACCTCTAAAACTCTACTTGTACGGTGGCCTGCAAAAATAAACCTTTCAAACACACTCTATAAAGTCTGTAAATCCATGTATGGTGTTCTGGACTAGACTACCACAACTTTCTTTACATGACAATGCTTTTTACAGAAATCATGTTCCTCAGGTCAGTAGCATGTGAAATCACTCTTGCTTACTTCACTTGTTCATAGTCAGTCTGGACTGTCCCCAGTAACAAACACTGGTCATTGGCAAAGCAAAGCAATGCTTCATTTCTGTTGCCATGTACAGACTCAACTCTACCCTGCCGTACCGTATCCTACCCTACCCTACTCTACTCTACTCTACCCTGCTCTATTCCACTCTACTCTACTCTACCCTGCTCTATTCTACTCTACTCTACTCTACTCTACTCTACTCTACTCTACTCTACCCTGCTCTATTCCACTCTACTCTACTCTACTCTACTCTACTCTACTCTACTCTACTCTACTCTACTCTACCCTGCTCTATTCCACTCTACTCTACTCTACTCTACTCTACTCTACTCTACTCTACCCTGCTCTATTCTACTCTACTCTACTCTACTCTACCCTGCTCTATTCTACTCTACTGTACTCTACCCTGCTCTATTCCACTCTACTCTACCCTACTCTACTCTACCCTGCTCTATTCCACTCTACTCTACTCTACTCTACTCTACTCTACTCTACCCTGCTCTATTCCACTCCACTCTACTCTACTCTACTCTACTCTACTCTACCCTGCTCTATTCTACTCTACTCTACTCTACTCTACTCAACTGGTGATGGACACCTTGTTATATCTACATGTATGTGGGTTAGGTCTTCATCTGAGGATTTCTTTCTGGTTTCTCTGGGAGCAGGTTTTAGAAAATCCTGCATTTTAGCCCCGGCTTTTCATTATGACTCTGATAATTTCTTACAAAATGGTTGTAAATCTGTGGAATGTTTTTACATGTTGCTTTTGTTAGCAGGGTTTTGGATTGGGTTCATGTAAAAGTGCTTTGCGCATATATTTTTATTTGTATGAGATTATCAGAATAGTGTGTTTGTTTATTGTCTGTACAGCATGTTTCCCCATGTGCACTTTTGGATAATCATCACGAGTTTGGCATACTTGTGTGTGTGTGTGTGTGTGTGTGTGTGTGTGTGTGTGTGTGTGTGTGTGTGTGTGTGTGTGTCTGCGTGCTTGGCCAAGGCATTGGCCCGAAGCCCTGATGTCATATTTCATTCACTGTTATGCAAGTAAATAAGTAAGTAGCACATTCTGTCTGTCTCTGTTCACCAGGCGTTCACATCTCTGTCTGCACTGAGGGGTTTGTTCTCAGCTGTAACTATGAGAAAATATTTCTCACTTCAGCTCCCTTCTCGACACAAATAATGTCCAAGTGTATGTTGTGTGCATGTTGTGTGCAGCACAAGTGAAGTGGAAATGCACATTTTTAACCTGTTTCACAAAGATTTAGTCTAATTGGTGACGTATGTATACTGATGATACTGGTATGTATCTTTAGCCATGCTTGTCGCTTGGCTGTATTGATGTCAGTGTTGGTCAGTTGGTCCGCCATTTTCTTGAAATAGCAGTAGCTTTTGAAGAAACTATTGAATTGTAATGAAATTTTGTACAGATTCTCATGATCTCCTGACCGTCCTTTGGTGATCCCGTGACTTTTCATTTAGCGCCTTCATCAGGTGAAAGTTTAAATTCAACAAACTAAGTGCAAACTAACGACACTCCCATTAACCTCTGTTATACTTTGTGTTTAGTGCTAATTAGCAAATGCTAGCACGCTAAACGAAGATGGTGAACATGGTTAAGCAAAATCACACGAGAGGGAATGATATTGTACTGTATATTGTCACAGCTGTGATTTGGTAATAGGCACGAAGCCACAGGCTGAGCTGTGACGATATACAGTACAACATTACGACCTCGAGTGTGATATTGCTTTTATACAACAGTTCAACAACAGCTTAAACAGCAATGCTGAGTAAGGAAATGTTAACAAAAGGTGATGAAATAAATTATTTAAGTATGTTATCTAGCTCCGCGAAAAAAAAACAAAAAAACAGTTCTCCCAGTCTGTTGCCAGGCAACACAGCACACACACCAGGAACTCACAAGCTACTTTGTATTTACATTGATCTGCAACTGTGTAACTTCGTCCAGTTTGGCTGATGAAATTTTGGCAAACCTGGATGTTGCCACAGTCAGATTCAAACACACCTGGAGGTCTACACAGCAGAGTCCTTTCCTTTTCCTCGTCCTCTCCTGACAACCACTCATAATTTAATTCAAATGTAATTTTGGGGAAAATATCCATCTTATTGTTGTAACGCTGTAGTGTCAGTTTGCGTCAATGTAGCAAATGTGACAGTTGGTTAATTAACGGTTGTATTTATATTCATAACACCTGACCAACAACAGATAACTGAGCTGTATTAAGTTTTAATACTTGTGTGCAATTCCACTTATTTCCTCTGTTTCTTATTTCAAAAAGTCATCTAGATATATCTACTCTTCTGGACATCATATTTTTCCTCTTCCACCCCCACCTACCATTATTAACAGGGTATGTACCAACTTAAGTCAGGATGAAATAAAGTAGTTCTGCAGTGCTATTTAAGGAAAGCAAGGTAATGATATTGCCCCAATCAACAGTGTAATAACAGCAGCACCATTAAGAACCTCACTGGAGCTTGGTGTGTGTGTATGTGTGTGTGTGTGTGTGTGTGTGTGTGTGTGTGTGTGTGTGTGTGTGTGTGTTTGATGATAGCCATATGAATCTGGATTTGGTAAGGGGTCATTGGCGGGTGAAGTAGATGTCAGGGGGAAGATGTGGATTTCGAAGAGATGGTTTTCAGCCTGCATCTGAATATTTGGAAAGACTGCAGATATTTGATTGAGGGATGATATTTTGGTTTGAATATAGAAGTTGACTTTGTGCCAGCAGTGATGTCTGATGGTGTTGGTTATTATGTAAGACTGCACACAGCCTTCTGTCCTAAAACCAAGGCTTAGTCAGACATTAAGTTCTCATTTTTTGCTTGCACAAACTTGCGTTATGGTTTGTTTTTGAGCCTGTTTAAATATTGTGAGGAGACCAGGAGAGATTTTTAGGTAATGAAGAGTTTCCAGAGATGTGTGGGTTGTTGCTGATACAGGCTCGAGTGTAGACTTTGTGGGTGCAGTTGAGTTGCGTGTCTCACAGCAGGATGCCTTTGCTGCCCCCGAGTCCTGAGGCCCAGATTCTGATTTCAGCGTGCTAGCCTTCTCTGTGTCCGTGTGTGACCTTCTCTTTTCCTCACTTTCCCCTTCCCTTTCCTCCTCTTCATTATCCTCCTCCTCTTTTTCCACTGGGCGGCTGGCCAGGGCCGGAGCAGGCCCAAGCAGTGTAGCATTATTGGGTTTATGTGGTGGGCAGGCAGACAGGCAGAGGGAACCGAGCCAGACGGATAACAAACAGCACCCACTAAGGTAAAATAGAGCCCTGTGAATGTGCGTGTGAGAGTAAGTGTGTGTACGAGAGTGCAGGAAATGTGGCTGCCAGACCAGGCTCTCTGACACTGCTGGGCCAGTCACTGTGGTGCCAGTGATGAGATGAACAGGGCTCCGTCACAACTTGGCCCTCTCCCTCTTAAGATCTTGTTTTCGCTCACACTTACTTCTCTTTCTGAGCTGTAGAGGGACAGAGGAGTATCGTGTGTGGAGAGAAAGACTGACAAATGATGTCATTTCTCTCTTGGGGATTTCTTTTTATTGGGGATGCAGTTTGTTGATGTCCTGTTGCTCAAATATAAATAAATTAATTCCCCCTCCTCCCTGGAATTGCATGCACATTTATACATACAAGGTCAGAATAAGTGTTGGAGGTTCTTTACTGGCCATTAGTGAATTTATGGATGTTACTGAGAATCCTACACAGTCACAAGCTGTTGAAACGAAACCCTTAGGCAGAGCAAGTATTTTGTCATGCATTATGGTTTAAAACTCAACCTCACAGGGTCTTCATCAGTCACAAGTTGTTGGTTTGTTTGGCCTCCTTCCTTTCAGAACAGTACAAAAAGAAGACACTGGGATGTGACCTCCCATTTTCTCCTTGAGTTAATCTTTTAATGTAGTCAGATGTCAGTGTACATGAAGCATTTCACCCCTGTAATGTTGTGAACTAATGTCTCCTTGTCCGCTTGACTTAAATCTTTCTCGGTTCAGTAACCAAGTGAACTGATGATGTGACTGTGTCATAGTTGGATGGATCAGGACGACTTAACGACATTATGCACCCATCAAGGCGAGTATTGTCAGATAAATTTATCTGCTCTTCCATCCTCTGCCACTAGATGGCAACAAATCCACTTGGCTTCTCCTCTAATTCAGCTTGATCATTGTGGACCTGCAACACACTCACACACTGTCTCTCACTAGTGCTTGGTCCGTGCATTCTGTGTGGCTAGACGTGCAGGAGCCAGAGACTGTCATCTGTGTACCTTGGTGTTCATGCTTCTCGTGCTTCTGGTGACGCCTGAAAGCACCAGCACTTCTGTAGGAAATTCAGCTCCCTCTCATCCCCCAACAAGAAAAACGAACCCCACTCCAGTTGGCCAGTAGTTCCAGTTTCTCTTTGTTCTGTGGCGCCGTCTATGTTGTTTCAAATTTCAGGTGCTGCAAACCATCGTGCGTGACTCCATTGTTCCCATTTTGGCCTTGATTACATCAGTCTGACTGCACATAATCTTTGGCATTCACTTCCCTGTGAAGCGTAAATCAGTTATAAGGCTGAAGAGCTGTGAGTTGTGAGAATAGTTTCGTGCTTTCTATAAAAAGGTTGACATACACAACCTGACTGCTCTTCATAACTGGGTCCTGCACGGATCCATCCACCCATCTGTACTGAAACACAGAGCTGCAATTTTCAGGCGAGTCTTGACACTGTTCTGCAATCCACGTGGAGCGCACCAGGAGAGGCATGTTAGAAAAATGAACAGTCCACGACTGCCTCGATGGGTAGTTTCTCTGTGTGATTGTGTGTCTTTGGTGTTTTAAAAGGTTAGTTAAGATTCACACAAGTCACACAATAAGACAAACAAACTACCCATCGAGGCAGTAATAGAGCAACATCTCCTGTGTTCATCAAGGTAAAGTTAATGTTTTTGTCAATAGAGTCTGGCATTGAAGAGAGCACTTCAGTTTTAGTTCAACTCCCCATCAGAAAGGGCTTTCTGTTTGGGAAGTACTAAGCACACAACTGGATACATGAGACTTGTATTGTATCACAAGAGCTGTGTGAGAGTTGGTAAACTGATGTATTCATGTTGTTTTGCTGTTGTAAAAGGCAGACCACTATGACTTCAATTCATCAAGAATCTCTCCATTTTGAGATTCTTTGTTCACAAATTTTACTCGACAAATTTAGTGTCACACGGGTTGAGTTAATGATATTCAAATGGTTGTTTGGGGAGTGACGTATTTCTTTAAAATGTCTAGAATTTATATGAAAATGTAATTAATTGATCCAAAAAACTCACTACATCTTTGTGTATCTGTCTCCAGGTGGGCTGTGGAGTGTCTTCACATTGGGTGGAGCCGGCAGCAAAGCTGGGATAGACCAGGAACACAACCCCTTACCTTTATCCAATCAGAGCCTTCTTTTACTGCTGGTCCTAGCCAATCTGACAGATGGGCCTGACTGGCCCAACCCCTACCGCCAGGCTATCACTTGTTTCAGAAACACACAAGGTAATTCATTGGTGTATTTTTATCTCATACATGTACGAGAGTTGTTTATGTGTAGGAAATGTGCCAAGGTAATGACGTGATGTGATAAAATATTAAATTCTCCCCATATAGACACATCATCCATGTCCGTGGAGCAACCTCACACTTTCCAGATCAATTTCAACAGCCTGTACACAGCGCTGTGTGAGCAGCAGCGCTCCGACCAGGCCACGCTTCTGCTGTACACCCTCCTTCACCAGAATGCCAACATGAGGACATACATGCTCTCCAGAACCGACATGGACAATCTGGTGGGTAGGACTGTAGTGAGGACAGTTGTTGATTCATGCACGTGCACATACATTCATTATTCCTGTCTCAGTCTGACATTTTGTGTGCAGGTTATTGACAAGGAAATAGTACAGAACACTGCGTGATTGGGTAATCCTTAACAAAACACATTATGCAGTCCTTCCTTACACACATGGCTATGGCCGTGAAATCGTTTCATCTAGGACCAATGCTATGCTTCAGTAAACAGCGAGGATGTATGCAGTGGCAGCTGGTGCTATTCTGTCCATGTGGGACAGTGCCAGTTATTCCTTACAGCAGAATGAATGTACTGAGGCATTTAGTGAATGAAAATCAATCTCCAGCTCAGCATGTCAGATGGTATCACATATGAGCATGGTAGACAGTCACATATGAGGCTCTGCTACACAGTGTGACACTAAATAATTTGGTTTTATCGGACTGGGAGTGGGAGTTTAAGTAGTGTATATCTGTTTGTATCAGGTTTAAAAATACTAAGCGTCTAAGCAAATTACAACAGAAAATTCATTGCAGTAGCCATATCTGTGCAGGAAATTACTTTAATGTACAATCATTTTTTGAAATGCAGGTCAATTAAATTCCTTTACATCTATCAGTACAACCTTTCTGTAATATCCCCTATTTTTAGCTGCTGTAATAAAACATCCTCATTAGCAGATTGAGCTTATTATGTAGGGGGGGCTACTAATGAGTCTAGCCACAATAAAGCACCGCTGCACGACAGAGTAATGAGCTAACACTGCATCTGTGTGGGTTCATCGCTCACCATGCTAGCTACTAACTGCTTTCACTCTGACAGTGTGATTCTGAGAATGAAATCTTTTGCACACTGTTGTCATTAGTGGATCACTTTTACCATCTGCTCTACATACTTCTAAATATCACATCTGCCTCCACCTATAGACTAGCAGCCATGAATTAGTAAAAAATGTTAATGTTTTCTCAGCTAGCATCTGCAGTGCTCCTTTTCTTGTTTTATTGTCTCTTTTACTTGGTGCTTAGTTTGCCCCACAGGTGGTATCACCACTATAGCAACAGGGCTTTATATAGTGCAAGTAGCAACATGATTGTATCGGGCTAGTTGATAGATTAAGCTTCAATAAAGCCCCCTGGCAAGACAACAAAAGCTTCCTTTCCCTGAATAGAAATGCAAATAATACATTTTTGATTGTGCATACCTTATGCAACTGCAAGATTGACATTTTATATTTTTGTCCCTTCAGGCTGTTTGATTGTGAAATGTTATAACAAGGATTTAATATATATGCCATTTCTGAGACTACACCTACGTATATGTTCAACCCTTCCTCCTGCTCTCCCTCTCTTCCTCCCAGGTGTTGCCCATCCTCGAAATCCTTTACCACGTCGAGGACAGAAATTCTCATCATGTCTACATGGCCCTCATAATCCTCCTCATCCTGACAGAGGACGATGCCTTCAATCGCTCCATCCATGAGGTGGTGGGTAGACACAGTTTAACAATACAAATTGTTCACATTTCAGGTATTGCCGCTGCAACCTTCCTTCACTGGACATGGTTGGGATAATCTCAAATCTTGATGTTTTCAACAGCTTTGTCTCATTTCTGTGTCTTTCTCCCTCCCACAGGTGTTGAAGAACATTTCATGGTACACAGAGAGAACACTGACTGAGATCTCACTTGGTAGTTTGCTCATCCTGGTGGTCATCCGCACCATTCAATTCAACATGACCCGGACAAGGGTAAGTTTAACACATATTCACACACACACAGTTTGTGTTCTTGCAAAGCAAATTAATCATTTAGAAACCAAATATTTTTTTTCTTTTCATCTTGTATCATAACTTTAATGGATCATAAGATATTGGATAATGAATTAATCTGTAGATGCTGTGGTTGAAAATAATGGTTCCAGCTCTGATTCAGACCAAACTTTTCAATGCTTGTTAATTTTTAAGCCATGACAAAGGCCAAAATGTGGCCTGCAACAGACTGGAAGGTTTCTTGATTTTGCCTTTAGGACGCGCTGCTAGAAAGCCCCTTCTGGCAGATATCTTTTAATTTTAACCCAAACCATGATCTTTTTCCTAAACCTATCCAAGAAGAGGCTTATTGGCTTATTGACCCCTGTAGGTAAACTTATCCTATCAGAGACCATGTCCGGAAATGCCTTTTGGTCTGTGCTTTTGCTATATGACTTTGTTGATCCCTCGTGGCCCCCACCGGCCAGTTAACAACAATGAGAGGCCCTTTGACATACAGTCATAAATGTGCATACGAAATATTAGGCTGATTGGTCCAGTAGTATGCAAGAGAGCTGCTGACAGATAGATACACTCACACAACTGAACGTATGATCCCCTCCATGCTTATGCCTGCCTGAGATAATGAATTATATCCATATATGTCATGATGAAACTGTAAAGATGGAAATAACAGCATGATTTGTTGTTTAAATGTAACATCTGGTAACATGTTTATGTTTGTGTGTGCATGCTCCCCAGGATAAGTACCTTCACACCAACTGTCTCGCTGCACTTGCTAACATGTCAGCCCAGTTCCGTTGTCTCCACCAGTACGCCGCTCAGCGCATCATCAGGTGAGGACATACTGTAGGTGTTGCATAGCAGACAGAGTAAAACAGAGGTTAATCAGTAGCTTCTTTCTTCCATGAATCAATTTTTATCCACCCTGTTCTTACTGTTGCTCTCTGTTCTTTGATTCAGAGGGCTATTAAAAGTGGTTTGAAACAAAAAGGAAACGTGCCAAAATACTGAGGCAAAGGAACAAAGTCTGTTTTTATTATGTACTTCGCCTGTTTAACATTGAATATATCTATTGTATCTTGATTTAAATTCGAATCTGGATCTTGACCTTTATATTTGACAGTCTTTATATCCTCCTCAGTATAGCTGCCATTATATGTCAACATTGATGCATATTCAGAGAATTCAATACATGACGAATCAAAATACTTCATTACAATGATTCCAAATGCATACAAAAGTCCATTATTGCCTTAAGACAGTCCTGCTCTTTGACCTGCATCATTTCCAACAACAGTGTAATACACCTAGGGATGATAAAACATTACTACAGTGTAAATGGTATGGCAAAATCTCTCACAATAGACAATATTGTCACATGGCATCAGCCCACTAAATCTTAACTGTGCTGAGTGTGAATAAAAAAGGCATCATGTATGCATTACAGAGAGAGAAAGTGTGTGCTCAACAATATAAATCAGTTAATAAAGTAGAAAAAAGTGGCACACCATCAAAGCAGTAAATGTGTTTCGGCCAGAGGCTTTCCTCAGGGCATGAATGTGAATGAAGTCTGCACAAAAAGTTATTGCACAGGAGATAATGTGCTTTCTGACATTTTTTGTAGTTTCATGAACTGAAATCAAGAGCATAAGCAGTGTACATCACACTTAGCCGGTGTGTATTTCATCTGTTTTAAATAGCTGCTTCAACTAAGTGGCAGGCCTCGACACAGTCTTCATCTGTGTGAGGCAAGCAAAGACGCCAGAAGAGAGACTCATTCATTTTAATGATCGTTATAGTAACTTGACAGCGGCTGCAGCCGGAGAGACTAAGAAATGAAATATTGAGAGAGTGGTGTGCCTGTGTACAGAGGAACATTATGTAACACGAGGTAACTAAGGGAAAGAGTTTGGCCTACAAGGAGACGGAAGACTTGAGAGGAAAAGGTCCAAACCACACACGCACACACACACATCAAGTCATTCATGTCTGTTTGTTAAATCCAGACACACAGGAAGGAATGTTTCCTTCCCTGTAGACGTGCACACATTCACGCACACTCAAGGATCCTCTTATCTTGCTGCGGCTGTCTCTCTCCATATCTGTGACTCTCTGGTGTTTTGAGTCAGAGAGGAACACTGTCTGTGAATGTGTACATGTCTGTCCTGTAGTGATGTAGAGCAACTGACTCCATGTCTGATGATAATGATAATGATGATGACTGTGATGGCCAGGGCTGGGCTAAACTGGCTGACTGGCTGGCTGGCTAGATAAAGGGAATTTCCTGCCAGGAATTTCCAAATGTCTGCCAGGCAGTGCTGAACTCTGCTCCGTAATTGACACTCAGAGAGAATCACAGTTGGTGCTGTTTATTTACAGGCAGCAGTGGGTTTGAATCGCCTCCACCACCACCCCGCATCTTTCCTTATTATTTTCTATTCATCCTCCCTCGCCATCAGTGTTCTCTATCTGCTGCATTGTTCAACTGTCCTCCATATCGGTCTCTTCTTCACAGTCTCTTCTATCACCACACATGCTCATGTGTCAGATTAATCCACCAGTTACTCTCTTGATTAAATGTTTGGTCTAAAAAATGTCAGCAAATACCAAAAGATGCCCATTAGTAAATTTCCAGAGCCCATGTTGACACCTCAAAATGGCATGTTTGGTCTGACCAACAGTCCAAAGCTGAATATTCACATTCGAGAAGCTGGAGCCTCATTTTTTCTGCTTAAAATTGACTAAATTGACTAATTATACCAAAATAGCAGCATGGTTATTTCTCATTATTAACTTAATGTATTTATTACCAGCTGCGACTACGTCATAGTGGCTGGTATTATTTTCGCCTTGTGAGTCTATGAGTGTGTGTCTGTCACCATGGCAAAATGTGATCCTAGTGTCACCAGTTGTAGCTGGTACCTCCACAGAAGCTGTTTTGCATGTTTTGCCAGGTGATTATATGTCTGTCTGTCTGTTTTGTCGGTGGGCAGATTTTGTTCAGTGCAATTGAGTTTTTACTGTGCAAGAGGCAGTCAGGACATTTTGCAGGTGTGTAGTTGAGACAAAAATGAAGGTCAAGTATGAAGATGAGTGTGGTCTGAGCAAGCGTACCACAAGTAGGCGAGTAGGAAGTAGGGAAGTGGCCATTGCCCCTCACTTTACACCTGTAGCCCACATTGGTTTGAGCTCTAGTCATCAGTTAACTAACTTTAACCCATTTTCAAACTTTAAAAAAAAGTGCACGAAAGAAATGTTTTAGGACAAAATGTAGTTATGAATATGGAGAAAAAGTATTCAGACCATGCTAATGTTCACCATTGGACACCTCCACTACACAAGAAATCCCAAATAAAAGAGAATAAATAGAGCTGTAGATTGACAGTACACGTAATGGCAACATCCCTCTTTTGAGTCCAGACGAGAGCCCTTGACACCTCCCCTCTCTATCACCATAGAAGCTGATAAAACACAACAAAGTACGCATGGAAAAGAAGACAAGTAGTAGTTAATTTTAAGAACACAAATACCATTTTTGGTGGTCAACACTAAATAAATGTCATGATATATCACTGTTACTGTTTCTGAGTTGATTATGTAATCTTTGTCTTACATCTTCTTGGATATATTTCACTAAGGGTGATTGATGCACTAATTGACTTTTCTAAACTGCAGGAAATTCTCATAGAACTTGAGCAGCATCTATATGGAAATATAATTTTGATCAGTGATACAAGCCCTAAAACAAATGTGTATGCATACGTACACACAAATGTCCACATACAGATTTAGATTAATAGCACACAAATACACACTGTGTGTCCAGATAAAACAAGAATCCTTTGAACAGGTAGAGACAAAGCACCTTTACATCTCTAGTGTGTCTGCGTGGACCACGTCTGTCATTACCCCAGCCTCATAACTGATTTTGGGATCAGGCCAGCAGTGTAAAAATCCTTCCGTGTCGCGGTTTTCCGGGCCGTGTCCGTCACTGCCTCGGCCCAAATGAGGGATGTTATTGTGGGAAAATGTCCCAGGTGGAACTTGGTTGGTGGTCTCTCATTTGAGAAAGAAAAAACTGACTTGACAGTACAACAGGTCCTATTAAGTAGTCATGGCTAATAGGGCCTTTGACATTAGGTCTGTAGATAACAAATAGACCTCCTCAGAGCTGCTCAGATGTCTCTATTCAGCTATCATTCGGCCAATTAGCCCGGATAACGAATGCTGAGAGATTCTGTGTGTGTGTGTGTTCTTCAGTGCTGACAGATGGACAGGTGTAGCTCTGAGGGGCTTAGCTGAGCTCTGCATCTTAGTTTCCCTAGCCCTTTGGTGTCATTGAATTTAATTTATTCTGCAATATTTTTCCTTGATTGACACACAAATTAAACATTCAACAGCCTTCGGGGGCCAGGAAAGACTATTAAAAAGTTGTAATTAAAACAGAAGGTCACTAATAATTATGATGATAAACACTGCAATGAATTTGATATGAGACTCTGAGAAAAAGGACTGTGATAGGTAAGATGTAAAAAAGAGATTAACAACAGAAAAATGATTAATTTTTAGACAATCAATAAAGTGGATCAAGTTTTTTAAATTTAATTTTTAATGTTTTTTAGAGGTAAGGCCTTTGCACACTAACTTCATATTTTTACATTAATGTTTTTTTAAATGTCATCCAGTAAAAATCGTTACACACAGAAACCTTGCACCCTGAGTTTGATGCTTTTTATTGTTCTGTTAGTTGTGAAAATTCAAAATACATGGCAAAATGTAAAGACATTTGCTCCCTTGCGTCTCTCCTCAGGAGTTCTCTCCCTGGCTATCACCACACTCTGCCCATATCCTACATTTTGTATTGCGGCTACCTGAGTTACAAAATGATATTGTGCAGCTATTAAATTGCGCTCTGCTGTAAGCATCATCATTACTGTCGTGCATTTCTGGATAGGCTAATGAAACCTTCTCTTTGTTGTGGAAGATTTCAAGAAAGTAATTGCTCCCATATATTTTTAGGGCTGTACCATACTCAGAATTATGTCCGTCGAATCAGATTTTGCTTTTCGATATGAATCTTTTACAGTTCGTTAGTGTTTTTTTGTTTTTTTACCGATGACAGTGGCATTCACTTAAGATGTCACTTCACTTATAGTAAACAAGCTAATGGCGCTAACGAGGGATCGGAAATCTGCACCCAACTTTTTGCTGACATCAGATGGGGGCAGCCCTTTATGTTTCCATTTTTTTTTTCTTCCTGGCTAACTGTCCACGTCTGCCCTCTTCCTGTCTCTTGTTGCACATGTATATGTCTCGAAGGTTACACCACATTTTCTTCACTGCATCTTGGTCAAACAACTTTTTTTGACGGATTCAAAAAAACACAGAAAACTGAACCTGTTCCAAAAACTTCAATGACAGATAAAGGTTTCAGACTCTGTGTGTAAACATGATTGACACAACGTGAGGTCATATTTATTTTTAAACATGCAAAAATTTCAGCCTTGGTTTGCAAAGGCCTTTAAATTCTCCTCAGAGCCTAGAAATGGGGCTCTTTTTCTTTTGCCAGGTGGAGTTTCCACAATTACCTTGGCTGTTCCACCACCCGCCATTTCTGCTACTGGGGATAGTAACTGCAGAGAACTTAAAGTAATGGTCTTTGGTAACTGGGGATCGCTACCAATAGCTACCAGGGAAGACAAAAGTGCTATCCTCCTTGTGTTTTGGTTGCACAAGGGTTCACGCACTTCCTTCTGGCCATAAATTGAGCCTTCATTTTCTTGGGAGATCGTGCCAGGGTTGGCAGACAGAATTGCATAGTGAAAAGACATATAGGGAACCAATCTAAACGCTGGTGGTGCCATTACTCTACAGCCATTACATAGTGCAATCAAGGTTTACTTTATAATGATGAGATTAAGCAGCAACGTATCTTGTTTTTGTTCTTTGCACAGGTGCTACTCATAAAGTTACTTTGAAAAAAGTGTTTTTCTCTCAAGTCCCTTGCGTGACCACACATGTTGGGTGAATCAGTTTATTGTGGCGTCAACACTGCTATTAATGGTGTGTGTGTGTGTGTGTGTGTGTGTGTGTGTGTGTGTGTGTGTGTGTGTGTGTGTGTATTGACCCACCCTATTGCTACCCAAGGTCGCCCAAGCATACTCTTGATGTATGTCCATGTCCAGCCATCACATTCAATCATGCAGTCCCAGCCAGACAACCGTACACACACATACAGGGTATATAAAGGGTAAAGCAAGTCAGTTAACTTGTAGGTCAAAAGGCAGACTGTCACCTACAAGGGCAACAAACACACACACATGTATAAACACTGGAAATATTTGAAAGGTAACCGAGACTGTGACCCGCGTAGGCCAAATTAAAGCCAGGTTAGGAAAAAGGAGTTGTAAATGGACGGTAAATTAGGCATACTGTTAGTGTTTTGACACATCATTTCTAAAACTGTCTCCTGCCAATTTCATGATTATTTTGTTATTCCAGAACTAATTATTATTCAATATTTTAAAGGCCTCATTTAGAAAGCAAAACAGGCCCGTCTCTAATAGTAATCTGTCTTTAAATAAAGGCCTCTCTCTTCAGTTAAAGGCCACTGTTTGAGTATTTACAGCACATTAATTACTGGTCAACGTGTGCAATACGACGACTGTGTATTTGGGTTTTTTGGTGAAGTGTATCTTTCATCTGTTGTTGCTGCTCTCACTCTTTTTCCCCCTCTCTGTGTCTCCCGCAGTTTGTTTGCTTTGCTTTCCAAGAAGCACAACAAGGTTTTGGAGCAGGCAACACAGTCACTGAGAGGCAGACAGGGAGACAGCACAGCCTTGCCTGACTATGTGAGTAACACACTCCCTCTCCCTCTCTCTCTGTCTGCAATGAGTTTATTAGTAGCTGCCAAATTATGTCTACTTGGATAAGACACAGAGGTTAACATTGCCATTTTGTGACGGTTTAGTGACGTTAGTGACGTTATATGAATGTGTACTTGAAGTCTCACGAATTTGGGCTTTTTTGAAAATGATTGTCAGTTAAATGGTAAATGGACTGCACTTGTATAGCGCCTTTCTAGCCTTCTGCCCACTCCAAGCGCTTTGTACACTATGTCAAATTCATCCATTCACACACACATTCACACACTGGTGGCCGACGCTACCATACATGGTGCCACCTGCTACTCAGCAAGCATTCACACACCATCAGGAGCAATTTGGGGTTCAGTATCTTATTCAAGAATACTTCAGCATGTGGACTGGAGGAGCCAGGGATCAAACCGCCAATCTTCGGATTGGTGGAAGACCTGCTCTACATCTTAGCCACAGTGTTTGTAATAAATCAGCAGTCACCACAGTCCAAAAATGTGTCTTAAGGACAACTACTTCAATAATCAAATAATTGTTTTTAGTCATTTTTTAAGCAAAAAAAAGCCAAACATTTGCTAGTTGATGCTTCATAATTGTAAGAATTTGATGCTTTTCTTTGTCACACATGATAATAAACTGAATCGCTTTGGGTTTTTGGACTGTTGGCCGGATAAAACATACCATTTGGAGACGTCACCTTAGGCTCTTGGAAATTACACCAGGCATGCTTCACTTTTTTCTGACATTTTATTGACAAAACGATTATTCGACAAAATAATGGGAAGATTAATCGATAATGAAAAAAAATCAGTAGTTGCAGCCCTACCTGGCAGAGAGTCAAATGAGAAGATCAATACCACTCTCATATCTGTCCCTTAAATATAAAGCCACAGCTGAGTAGCTTAGCTTATCATAAAGATTGGAAACAGGCAATGACCTAAGACATTAAACCACAAATTGTCATTTTACACCTTGTTTTTGAACAGATTAAACAAACAAAATACCCAATTTTAATTAATGTGTTCTAGAGACACATTTAAGTCGGATTCTGTTTCCTGTGGACAGAGCCAGGCCAACTGTTTCCCCCTGGTTTCTAGTCTTTATGCTAAACTAAGCTAACCAGCTGCTAGCTGAAGCTTCATATTTAGCATACAGATGTCAGAGTGGTATTGATCATAAAGTAACCCAAGTATTACTGTTTTTCCCCTAACATGCTATAATGGTTTTAAATGCAAGCAATCATCATAGCATTTAAATTCACAGCTGTGACTTTAAAATGCTAAATGTTTAGTACATCAGCCAAATCAGCTCTTGTGTCAGCATTATTTGATGTTTTAAAGTAAACAAGGAAAGAACATTTAGCCATTTGCTGCTTTGTAGCATCTACTTTATCATGGAGTTTGAAATGTTATTTGAAGTCTCTCTTAGTCTGCTGTAAAAGACTGAAACAGCTCCACATTTTGCTCCTGGCACCGGTTCTGTCGACCAGTTTAGGTACTCACTTGGGATGTGGTGCACAGTTTGATGCTGTCGCTATGTTTTCAGCTGCTGGGAAGCATCGAATATAAGGCCTGTTGCTGCAGGCCCAGAGTGGTGTCGCAGTATGCAGCTCTGTCTACTCCAAGCCTTTGTCATCTTCTCATTACTTTTCCAGCCCACGCATTTAATTTGTCCTGAAATTGAGTCTCCACTTGTAGAATAATATTAGATGAAAGTATTGAGCGTTTTTTAAAATTGGATGTTAAAATCGGTCATTCAGTGTGGCACCAAAGTAATATTGAAATTTCTCTGAAACATCAGTGTTTATCTAAAATTGAAATCTTAACAGCACCACAGCAGTAACTAAGTGACAGAGCACAAACCAATACATTTACAATGATGTTGTTGCAATGCAATCAAGTATCTATGGATCTTGTTAGTACGCCACACCTGACCACTGAGTACACTCCGTCGACTACTGACTGTATAACGATCAGTGTTTGTGTTCAGGCACTTCTGCCTTCAGGTTTGTCTGTATACGTCTCAGTCTGGCTGTCTCATTAGATTTACATGGTCCTATATAAGTGTGTGTCTGCGTAAACATATTTGTGTGTGTGTGTGTGTGTGTGTTTGGGGGTTGGAGATGTATTAGGAGGTCCCCATAGATGCCCTGAGGTGTTGTGGAAACGTGAGTGTATTTGAGTGCTCCTTCAACCATGTAGTGACTGTCTGATGAGGCCCTTTTACAGACAGACATCTCTGCACACACGTAAACACACACACACACACACACACACACTCATAAAAACATATAAAATGCAATTATCTTACTTTGTTTTGATGCTTCCTTCCTTCAGGGCTTATTTTAATGTTCTGTTTTATTTACACACATGCATAAACACCCACTATACATGACTAAATATGGAAAAGAAAAACATAAAGACAGATTACTTTGCCTTGATTAAATCTTCTCTGTTAAAGATATCAGTCCAGCCAGCTGTTTCCATAGGAGAGTGCACTCAGACTGAATATAATAATAGTGACAACAATAATAAAACAAACACACGCATACACAGTGAGAGGTCAAAGTGTAAGGTCGACTGCACAACAGCGGTCTTGCTTTTGGTAGAGTTCCAGTGCGTTGCTCAAGGGCACAAGGCACATTTCCAGTCGGATTATTTCATGGGAATTTTGCGGCGAGGGTTTTTTCCTAGAAGAGTGTCTGACATCCAGTCTGGGTCATAGACTCTTTAAGACAGAGCTGGTCAACTTTTCTGATAACGCTGTTTATCCTTGAGCTTAGACTATACTAACTCAACGTGACATTGGTTCCCATGTCTACAAGGGTCCCCGTGGCCTACTGTTCACAGCTAGAAGTCAACTTTTAGTTTTAGTGACATCTCTTGATTAAAAGGAACATATTGTATTGTTTGCCTTGTGAGCATGTGCACACACACACACACACACACACACACACACACACACACACACACACACACACCATGAGATATAAATTCCATTTAACTGTGTCTTGGGCAGCAGAGTGCACAGTCAGCTTTTCACATGTATTTGGTAGTAAACATCATGGTCGTAGTCAGTGGTGTTTCTGAGTGTTTGGTAAAGCCTGGAGGGTCCCTGTTCAGTTGGGGGAGGTCAGAATTAATTGTAATATGTAAGGATGCACTGATGCACTGAAAAAACTAAATGCTTCAAATGACTTTACTATGTTTACTTCTCTATTATTTATTTTATATTGCTGTGAAAACATCAACAAATTTCTCCTTCAAACAACTGTATTTATTCAAGTTTCTTTACAAAAACAACGTTTACAAGATAACATTGAACACATCATGAGAATATTATAATTTACCTTTGTCCCTCTACACATTTTTACGGAATAGAGCTTGAACGCATCAAAATGCAGCTCACTGAAACCTCAGTGAGCTGTTGTAGCCAACTAGCTCTCCTCCTGCAGATTTTATCACAGATTCGTTGTTCACAATGTAGAATTGCCTATCTGGCAAACAATACAGTGTGTCCTCTGACAAGACAATAGTGATTTTACTATGTCCTTTATTCCCGAAGGCTCCTCAGGAAAGATCTCTCTTCGCCAAAACATGTTTGCTATTGTCCTCGGGATGACGGGATGATGGCTGCTACTAGCCATCTCGTCACACACCAGTGAGATCTCAGAGCCTATTTGCCAAAGGGTTAATTTATTCTCCTTGTACCTGCTCATTAATTAAAGTTTGTGGCCATCATTGTTGCTTTTTAGCTGGCATAAAATGCATGTGACACAATAGAAAAACATCGGCCACTGCCATCTATGAATGTCCTCTTATTTTCTGACAGATCCCGATCTGATCTAAATCAGTGCATACCTGGTAATATGAAGTAAATATTTTAATTTTTCGTTTATGACCAAATACCTGAAAAACTAATGATAATATCCTAAGTCTCAGCTGTACTTTGTGTCGAGTTCTAATTAGCAAATGTTAGTATGCTAACCTGATGACACATCTGATTAACATGTTAGCATTGTCTTTATTAGCATGTTAGGATGCTAAAGTTAGTGTTTAGCTCAGTGTGCCGCTGTCCTGCTGGGCTGCATCCGAAATTCCATTTTAACATTATAAGTATAAATTACTATCTAACATAACATTTATTACGCTAAAACAGTTTGTGGGATTTATAAGTAAGTATGAAACCTTAGTATGAAACCACTAGTATGTGAACTTGACACTACGCCAGCATTAATACCCCACAATGCAATACAGTAGATGACAACATTTGTAACAGACATTATGGCAGACATGAACCAAGACAGCTCTGTAACATCAGTAACACTTGCTTCAGTGATTTCACTTTGCTAGATGCAATATAGTTTCAGATTACTTTTAAATAACCAGTAGAGCTGAGGTTGGCATGGGTTACCATTGCTATGCATCTCTAACTGGCAAGGAGGCTGTCAGAAAGAGAGACGTGGTAATTAAAGCTTAGTGCGTCCATAAAGTAACACACTGCTGTTACATACACAAAAGTATGTTGCACAATAGAGCAAATACCGGGTTTGCAGTGCATAGAATGCGATTTCGGATGCAGCGCTGTTTCATAGAGCTGCTAGTGTAGCTGTTAGTCTTGTTTATTCTGATTTGAATTGGGGCGTAGAGCGTTTCAGATGGAGACCTGATCAGTAGGGATACTACTAAGAATTTATTTGTCAAGTCATTTATCAAAACTGTTTGATCTGTAAAATGTCTAGAGCCCATCATTTCTGCTAGACTGATCAGATAATTTCATAAAAGACCAAAAGAAACAGCAAAACTGACCCATTATGCTGCAGTGAATTTTATATAGGATCATCATACGTATTCTGGATGGTAAGGCTGTGTCATTTCTGTGGCAGTGAGGCCTTTAACTGTCTTTGCATACTGATTACATTTTAAGCAAATATCTGTCTCATTTGTTCCTATCAATGGGGATGTGAGATCATAGATGAAAAGTAAGTCGTTCAATGTTTAATACAAAGGAAGGTTATTCAAAGTGAGGTGAATGGTTGCAAACGTTATCTTCAAGCTAAACATTAGTGACCAGCCAATTATTTCTATCTTCTGCCTACCTGCAGTATGAACCTTAAACTGAAATTTACATAAAAACCTATGCATAGCTTTTCTTATCAGGCCAGCTCTAACGACCTCACACACACACAGGCTGACGTCCATCATTAGTTTTGGAGATGTGACATCTAAAAGAAATCATTTTGACTCCCTTGTTTTCTTCATCTCTGGCCCTCCTTTCTTCCTCTAGTAGTAGTGCATGTGGCAGTGTAATTGAAAGCAGCCTGCTTTTGTGTTATTCACAAACTCTTCATCTTAACTTGAAGTTTAGGGAACTACAGGGAGCAATAAAGAGGAGCAGAACATGAGGAGAAAAGACGAACAATAGAAAGAGTAGAAACGAGCAGAAGAGATTGGGGGGGGTTTGGAGAGAGGGTGGGTTTGTGATGGGCATCTGGAAACAATGTAATTTGGCTGAGTCTGGCTCTGGAGAGAGAACTAATGTTTGTTTAATGTGGGATTGTCCTGGACATGTAATTGCTCTCTTTTACAAGGGAGAGACTGAGAGGAGGATATGAAAAAACATCATCAAATGCTCTAAGCTGTGGGTTAAAGCTGGGCGAATTCTGCGTATGTGTTAATGTCTGCCTCTTTTTTCTCTGTCTCCCCCTCCATTTTCCTCCCTCTCTCCCTCTTGATGTCTGCCTCTTGGTCCCTCGCTCTCTCATATAAATACACGCAGAGCACCCCCCCACACACACACACACACACACACACACACACACACACACACACACACACACACACACACCCTTGTATGTGCTGCTGTGTCTGGTTAGTGTCATGGAAGAAAGAGTGAAGGGTAAGGGCCCCTTGAGCCCCCAGGGGACAGCTAGAGGCTCCCAGTCCAAGCAGGGCAGCTCTCTTGGGGCCCCGTGGTTGCTCTCTGCAGCCTCTGCACCTCTGATTGCATATGTTGTTTTTTTTCTCTTGCCCTTTGAGATATGCGCAGTGACATGCAGTGTGCGCTCGTACACACAAGAAAACATAAAAAGAAGGAAGTATGCACTGTGTTGCATTGCGTTGCGTTGTGTGTCACTGTTTATGCTCCCAGCCAGTGGTAGTGGTAATGTTACTTCTGTGCCTCTTCGTCTGTTTACTGTTGCACATTTCTGGGAAGAGACTACAAGCGCACACACACACACACACACACACACACACACACACACACACACACACACACACACACACACACACACACAGCCAGGAGCATGTTGGACCACCCTGTCTATGTGTTTATGTGCGCTGGTTGAGTCACAATCTGTGATCTCTTTTTAATAGCCAGTGTAGACACATGCATTAGCTCCGTAGCACCATTCCTCTTGTTTAGGGAAAAAAGCAGAGCCTGAGGATATATCAACAGATAATAAACATTATGCCTTCTGTTTGTTATCAGCCCTTCCAGGAATTTGCCACTTTCTTTTTAGGCTACAAAATTGTTTTGCAAAATCCACATTTTTTCCATTAATGTTACAGCAGCTTGTGGATGACTAGAAACTGTGTACTTTGATGATTGCTGTACAGTCTCTGAAGTCGTTGTTGCAATTTATCATTGCCTTGAGTGTGTTTTACATTATTTTGAGTCAAACATGCTAACAGATTCATGCAGCCTTCAAGTCCCCATGAAGAGCTTCATATGTGTCTTGGTCATAATTTAAAAAAATAAAAAAAAAAACCTAAGGAATCTGTATCAAGATTTTTGTTCATGTTATGTGATTGTGTTAAAAATTAATTATTTATTGTTATCAGGTTTTTTTTTATTGCATCCTCCCCAAAATTCCAGTGTCCAGGTCAGGCTATAATCACTTGTACATGGGACAAGAATTTGTGTCCTAATATGCTGATATACTCTCACACCAGTGGTGAAAAAGTAAGAAAATATATACCCCCGCATCCTTATTGTAAGTCACACTATTTAACATTTTTAAGCAGCGTATAAACATTGTTAATATGGTTTATTATTATAACGTAGTTATATGGGTTAGGAGAATATTAGGATTGATAGCTTAACTATCATCCCAGATGGAGAACATGTCCCACCCCATGCAGGACACTCTGACAGCACATGGGCAGCTCCTTCAGTGACAGGCTGCTTCACCTGCAGAGTGTGAAGGAGAGACACTGCAGGTCTTTTCTTCCTTCTGCTGTCAGACTTCACAATCAGCACTGCTCCTAGTAGACCACACACACCAAAACTGACAGGCATCACCCATGTGCAATATCAGTATAAATTAAATTGTACAGTAACTGCATGCCCTATATGCAATAACTTGAATTCAACCATTCAGTCTGTGCCCGTATTTATGATTCTGTTATATCCTGCTTGTTGTTTATAGTGGTTTTTGCACTTTGCTGCTCTAACATTGTAAATTTCCCCACTGTGGAGCTAATAAAGGATTATCTTATAATGTAAGCAGCCATAAGAACATTTTGAATGTTTAATAATGTACAGTATTTGTCAAAAATTTCAACTCCTACTATGAAGACACATTTCTGTGTCACAAAACTGTGTTTTACTGTGTCGTTATTCATTATGTATTTATACAGCCGCCTACACTTACTGGTGCCCACAGGAGGAGTTATAGTTTTTGACAAATACAGTAATAAACACTTACATCTGCTTACGGCAACATTATAGTGAGTTATAAAGCATTTTAAATGTCTATATACTGCTTATAAATGCTATACACAGACATAAAGTAAAGTTTTGCCTTAGCTCAAAAATTAAGTGGGAAATGTAGTGATGTATCTGCAATAAAATGTTCTGCACTTCCAGTCTCCTTTTCCATACTTTTCTGTCCTCTCCTGATCTTTGTCCCCTCTGCATATTTTATATGAAATGACTTTATCTGTGTTCAGCATAGCCTCCACTTGGCTCAATCACAAATGGGAATCTCATGTATTTTCTACCTCTCAGTCTCTGAGATCGTTAAATGTAGCAGTTTCATCGCCCAGGCTTGCGCTGACTTTCTTCCATGTCCATTTCCTCTAATTCCACGGTGTTGATGGAGACTCTGGGACAACATAATGTGTGAGGGCAGAGATCAGTGTCTCCCTTCATACACGGTTTACCTGAAAGTAGGAACTGATTGATTGAAGTGTGAACTATCCTGTCACATTTCTTATAGTCTTTTGATGTAGAGCCAATCCCCCCTAGAAGACTGATGCACATTATCATACTGCCTTCCTTGAAATCAGAGGTTACATGGCACACACATACACACACACACACACACGCAATGTCTTGCCATTTCAAGTGAAAATACCCAGAGAGGAGAGATGGGGAGAGAAATGAGGAAGGTAAAGGGCACCTATACATTTAACTTTGCACAATTTCATACCATTTCACACCTTCAGTGTATTTCCCAACAGTTAAAGATTGGTCGTCGTAGTCTGTTGTTGTGATTATCAAATAGGTTCTTCTGAATTGATCTTGTTTGGTAATGTAGCGAGAAACAGCTTGCAACTGGCAAAGTTGCATTTTACTCACTTTTCTGGTATCAGCAATGTCTCTGTCTAACAGAGATCTTCGTCAACTGTAGACAATGGGAGCTGTCACTACAGTGTGGATCTTTCGTCTGACTTTTGCTTTTGTTTTGTTTTGTACTGTTTACATCGTGACTGCTGTAATAAAAGATAAAACAATCGCTGCGATGGTAGTTCTCCAGAGAAGCAAAAATATTTTCCTCATCTTCATTTGGGCCCGATCCTGTTTCTCATTTTTACCCCTACCCCTTATTGCGTGTACCCCTTTGCCCCTTGGAACAGGGTTACAAGGGGTAGTGGTTGAAATCTTCCCCTGTGAAATGGGACTACCTTTTAAGACCATCATTTATCATCAGTAGTCGTAAATAGCATTAGCGTAAACAGATGCAACTAAAGAAATAACGGTATTATCACAATGACATTTGCCATTTACCTGATGGAAATAGAAAACCATGAATGCTCACGGTTTGTTTGTAGCATAAGTTTCACACTGTCAATCAAACAAGTCATCAAATAAAAAAGAACCAAGTGTAGCAACTTTGCTGCTGGACTTAAGTTAAATTTTAGGCATCCTGTGCTATCAAGGCATGGGAAATGTGACATGGCAATATGTCAAAATCTGTGACTGTCATGCACACATCAGCAATAACAGTATCATGTTAGCTAGCTACTTAACCACCAAGACATCAGCATACTACTAGCAATTTTTTGTTATGCTTGTTATAGGAATATCTTACAGTAAAACAACATTAAACTAAGATAATTCAGTGTTTATTGTAATCTTTAAGTCTTGATTAAAGAAGGAAATATATTTGGGAGCCATCTTGACGATTGTTTCTCATAACACTCTCAGTACGTTTACATGACATTAGAGAAAATAGATTTATTGTGTTAGTCCGATTAAAACTGGACTTTTAAAATACATGTAAACATGTTGAATTTCTCAAAGTCGGACTAACATACCCAGATAATACGTTTGGGAGTCAAATTACTACTTGAATTGCACGTAAACAGTAAATTGGAGCCAAACTGGCTGAGGCATTTGGCGCATGCTCCACAGTGTCTGCCCTGGGCTTTGACCCGGAAGTAGAATAGCATTAAATGCTTTACAGATGAAGAAGGCGGTAACAACATGGCGAAATCTACATCCAGAGCCATGTATTTTTGGACAGACAAAGTGTACAGAGCTGTAAAGTTGTCCACCATGGTATCACTTTGCCACTAGCTAACTGTAGCTAACTTGTTTGTCGAGTGTTTGGTCTGTGACATAATAGATCAACTGGAAAAAGGTCCAGTACTAACAAGCTGAAAGGGGGCATATTGCCACCTATTGTAGGGAAGTCGGACATACTTTGGTCAATAAATCGATTCCCTACCCTGCTTATATACTGAGACAAGGACAGTGGTCCAGTTAAATGGCCAGTTGAGCTATAATAGTTGCTCAACTTAACTGTGCATGTAAACACACTGTTTGTTTGGAGTGTGCCTCTGAAAAAACTCAGTTTGGAGGGCCATGTAACCCTAACACTTTGCCCTATCCCTCTATCCCCACAAGAATCTAGACACCCTACCCCTAGACATGAACACGCAAAATGGAGGGATGAGGGCTAAGTGGTAGGGGTGAGGGGTATATTGGTATTGGGCCTTGGTGTCTCTTAGGCCTTCAAACTCAGGAATCAAACTGGACTCCCTGGATCATCTTTCATTTGACTCACCACTATTGAAGCAACACCCCCCCATAAATGCAGCCCTGTACATGTTGGTAACACAAGGCTGTTCTTAGTCTAAACGCCCACAGAGGTGTTTTCAACTGCGCTGACTGAACCAGACTCAGGGTTTAAATGGCCAAGTCTTTGGTGGTCTTTTCCAAAATGTTAACACTGAATAAAATAATCTATAATGAGGTCAAGCTCTACAAATTCTAGTAACCTCTTAGACTGATGCCACACTTCATGTTGCTCATTATGTTCTCCTCTCAGTCTCAATATAAGTCTGTCCCCTTGTGTTCCTCTCATTAAGTTCATATCCCGCTGAGAGATGACTTACTCACTGACCCCCCCTTTGTAGTCTCTTATCTCCTGAATTTTTTTTTTCCTCACCTGCCTAGAGAAGACGATGCCAGACTTCGTTGTTAGTTTACTTGTTAGCTTGTCTCTCTATATATCTGTCAGCCTCTTATCCTCTCTGCCTCCGACCCTTTCTGCGTTTATTCGCGGGCAGTAGGAGTGCCACCCCTGCAGGCAGCAGGTGTTCTGGGGTCCTAATGATTGTCTGCTTCCAAATGGTAATTAGGGCAGCCCCGCTGTGGCCTGGTCTTTTCCTGATCGAGGCACGGCAAAACAGAGCACAGCTAGCAGCGGATCAATTAGCACTGCCCACCTATCTGCTCGAGTTCTGTTGCAGCTGTTGGCGTCATCTTTTTTATCATTATCACTCGCGCCATCATCGACATCACTGCTGTTTTGCCCCCCTGCTGTTACTGCTAGCCATTTCTCCAATAGGTAGTGTGCTTATTTAAAGTCATAGTAAGATGTCTTTCTGCAAATATGTTGGACTTCCCCTCCACATAGACAGTGATGCAGCGCTTGTCCAACAGTCTCTCACAAATAGATCCTAGACAGGCAGTTGTTGGTGTTGTAGTTCTGCAGGCAAACACTGTCTTTTGCCTCACTCTGTGTGTGTGTGTGTGTGTGTGTGTGTGTGTGTGTGTGTGTGTGTGTGTGTGTGTGTGTGTGTGTGTGTGCGCCATGTGTGTGCAACAAAGGATGTTTTGTGAGGCTGTGGGGTAATAAGAGGCTGACCTGGGCACAGTGCTCCACAAAATGGTGTGATTATGACATGGCCGTGGTACCATAATGCAGGTCAGACAATGACCTATTTAAAAAAAAAAAAAAAAAAAAGAAACTCCCAAAAGACAGGGTAGGCTGCTGCTACTCAGCCCGTCTGACCCTCTCTGTCTGTATACGTGGTGCTTTTTTTTCCTCTCTTCATGCTTTCCATCATCCGTCTTTCTTACTCAAGCCTTCCCTGTTTTTTCCCTCCATTATGATATTGCATCAAGGATAAAAAATGCATATATTCTTTAAATTTCAGTTGAATGGTTTGCAATCTGACACGGTGAAAACATCTGCCTATTAGGTGCAGCTTTTAACTCTCTCTCTGTTTGTATCTGTCTGTGTTTATCTCTCCGTGCCCTCGTCTTTGTCAGTGCTCTTTCTTAATATGTCTGGTTTGTCTGCCCTGCAACAGCCTGCAGTGAGCAGCGGGGCCAGCCAGGGAATCACTAAGCTATTGGTTTAATGATGCCAGCTCCTACTTTACAGGGATTTACATGTCTGTGTCTCTAAACACCCTGTCCACACACACACAAACACACACACACACACACACACACAAACATGCACAAAAACAGGCATGGGTATGATAGGACGGCTAGACATACACACACACACATAGATAGTGTAGTGCTGGCAATGTCCTTCCCAGTCACTGATTGCATCTGCAAACTCTATAATTTTCCTTGTCAGACAGATAGCAAAGGTCAAACGTACCTGCAGACATAACACATTTGTGCTCAGCATGTTAAAGAATTAGCAGCAGAATAAGACAGATGGAAGCACACACGCGCAGGCATATACGCACACTCACAGCCTTCCTGTAAGGTTTGAGTAAACGGAGAAACAGTTAAAATTGGGGCAGGATCATTGAGACTAATGATATAGCTCATGTCTGAGGCCTGTGTTTTCCTGGGTGGAGAGAAGACATTAAATAGCGGCATGAGTGGCTGTGACTAAATGACAATGCAGGAGGCTGGAAAATAGCACATGACTGGAGAGGAAGGAGCAGAGAAGAGGAGGGGAGGGAAGGGAAAAAAATGAGGAAGGGGAGCGAGTGAAGAAAGGGAAGGCTGTAATGGTTTCATGCAGTCATACAAACACATGTCAGGTGTTTTTCGGGCTGTCTAGCTGGTACATTTTTGGGAAAACAAGTGCAAGAGAACAGAGTGGGAAGTAGAAGAGGAGGAGCCAATATATTTAAATCCTGTCTGGGTTTCAAGTAGACCATGGACCTCTTAATCTCATCCACTTGACAAACATACACACAGGGCCAGGCAGACGTCTAGCTAGCCTATTTTCATGTGACCTGAATTCCCCAGTGTGGCATTTTTTTCCTGCCAGGCTAATCTCATTAAGCTGGGTGCAGAGCTAGAGAACAAACACACTAGGCATCCCTCACTCCCACTCTGCCTTCCTCTCCTCCTTTTGTCTCCTCTTCATCGTGTTCACTTTCTCCATCAACCTCCCCCTCCTTCTCTCTTCTTCTCTGCTTCCATTTTTGTTACTGTCTTCCTTCCTCTGCCTCCTCTTCCTCCCACTCAGTTGTCTCCCATATCTGTCCCTGCTTTCTGTCTAATTATGGCCTGCCACGGCAGAAC
Organism: Epinephelus fuscoguttatus; assembly: GCF_011397635.1. Taxonomy (NCBI): domain Eukaryota; kingdom Metazoa; phylum Chordata; class Actinopteri; order Perciformes; family Serranidae; genus Epinephelus; species Epinephelus fuscoguttatus. The sequence goes on from NC_064769.1 coordinate 14,740,935, forward strand.
AGAGTGGAGCAGGTCTAGCTAGGCAGTAGAGTCGAGCCCAGAGAGCAACCTCTGCTTCCAGACGCACAATCAATCCTCATTATAGCCGGCTCTCCTGCCTTCAACTTGCCTCTTCAGGTCTGCCTGTTAAAGCTCCACACTGCCACACACCTTTGTCTGCCAGTCTGCGGAAATCAATGCAGTGCATTATTGCATCTGTGTGGCTGGCCTGATTCATGGTCAACGCACAACAGAATACAGTTATTTACAGTCATCCTAATCCCTCTGGCTACTTTCAGGGGGTGATTGTGTGTGTTCATGTGCATAAGACTGAGCGTATGCTTATGTGTGGTTACAGCACAAAAAAAAAAAAAAAAAAAAGGGGCCACACAGCAAGCAAAGTTATTTATAAGATAAGGACTTGTTTCCGAAGCAGGGCACCAAAGATGGAATATAAAATGCTACCACATGCAGTTGTGTTACAGATGGTTAGCCCAGATTGGAGGTGGAATCTCAGCTTCCAATCAGCTTGCCGTTGCAGTCTCGCTGAGCTGCTGTTTTGAATCTGGTTTTAGCTGGTATTAGCAAATTCTTGGTCAAAACAGGTTGTCATCAGAACAATAATGGTTGTCATGACTCCTTAAGGATAAGTCTCACTTTGTAGAACATAAAGGCCACTATTCTTTTTGAAGTTGTGCTTTTCATGGTAACATGTGGCTAAACAGATTTTACAAATGTTCTTTATTACACTTTCTTAGGTTTTAAATGTCTCATGGCACAGAGAAAACAAGCTTTTTTACCACAAAGCTTTGCTTATTTACACATCTACACATTAGAGGTTAAACCAGCTTGCTCAGCAATTTACTCTAATATATTTTACAGTAATTGCAGTACTTTAGCTGAATTTTTTTTTTTTTAATCTCATTTCAAATCTGAACACCTGAGGAAGTTTCTGATGAGGTCTGTCTACGGCCAGATAGTGATTCAAGTTTTGGGACCAATTATTTATCTTTTTCAGAAACCTACAATTGTTGCAATGATACAGTCATGCAGTTGAGATGTTTTGCTTATTTTCTTGTTTAGGTGTCGCTTTTTAAATGTCACAGACCTATTTAGTTGCTTTCTGGGCTACTGTCACATCGTGATTGTTATACAGGCTGCTTTTTTTGTAAGAGCTAAAGAGTGGTGGTCTGTATGTGACTTGATGCCCACACACTGCAGGAAAGCTATGCATGGGGTGTCGGTGGCTTCATGGATAGAGCAGGCGCCCCATGTACAAGGCTGTTGCCACAGCGGCCCGGGTTTGAGTCCAACCTGTGGCCCTTTGCAGCATGTCACTCCCTCTCTCTCTCTCTCCCCCTTTCACACTCACCTGTCCTGTCAATTAAAGGCAAAATGCCCAGGAAAATATCTTAATAAAAAAAAAATTAAAAAAAGGAAAGCTATGCATATCTGCTGAATATTTGCTGTAGAGGCACATGTTAACAGAGGAGAGAGCCTGTCATGTAGAATTAATCTTATATTTGTTTTATGTAGGCATGTAGTGAACATGTTAGGAAGACATTGAAAGACACTTGAATGGAACGGAGCCTAATAACATTAATATATTAACAGTAAAGCCTGCGCTTATATAAAAAGTCAAACTGTCTGCTGTAGAATAGCCCATTGATGATTAATACAGACATGACGGTCCAGTCATTCTGATGTGAGTACTCGGTGTGTATACCATAAAAGTTTTTCTTTGTATTTTAGGGTTAAAGGCCTGTATTGAGTTTATTTTTCCAATACAGATTGGATATATAGGCCAATACTAAAAGTAATTTTAGCAGTGTTAGTAATTTAGAACCATTAAAGCCATTACACATTAATTTTTCAACTGTTAAGTATCCCACTCAGTACATCTCTGAATCAGATCCTGGTCTCCATCTTTTAATAACTAGTTTAAGGCGAAAAATGTTTCTGTTAAAAAAAAAAAAGGACTTTGGTCAGTGGCCTGAGTGTAGAAGCTCTTCCTGAGCCTCTCAGTGCTGGCCTGGTATATTTGGTACCTTCTTCCTGACTTCAGTAGGTAGAAAAGGACGTTATCCTGACAGTCTTGCAATGCTTCATATAAATATTCTTTAGGCAGGGTAGAGCAGAGCCTATTGTATGTTCAGCTGAAGGAATCACTCTTTGCGGGGCCTCGCGGTCCTGTTCATTATCAGACTTACTGAAAATCATACAGCTTTTCAGTGCGACTCGGTCATGTTATTCCTGCTAATCATACAGACCCAGGATAAGGGTTAGAGGATCTTTACCATTTGTGTTACAGTGTTGGTCATTCTGCAATTGGACTTATTTCATTAGTGCACGATCGCATTAAGCTAAGCTACTTTGAATGTTCTTGACTCCTGCATTCTCTTAGTCTGCATTTTTGTCTTAGCTTTTTCTTAGTTGTCTTTGTTCTGCCGACATAGACATGCTGTTTAAGGAGCAGATACATCTCAGGCCAGTCAGCTTCTCAGCATTTGATGGAACACTTTTTTCAAATACACTTGCTAGAAGATCTTGTACCGAAGTCCTATATATTTATTGTTTTTGCTTTTTGGCAAGTAAAAGAACAGCACGCCTTCCTTCAAGTCCATTTTGCTAGTGGTGTTTGTTTTCCTCGAGATGAAGCATGTTACTATTCATTGTTCTGTATTTTTAGATTGGTTTGGAAACTGACTGAATCTTCTAGGGATCTTATCTATAATACCATCAGTACATGATAGATTTTGCAATGCTCTGCCCGCAGTTGTCACACCACGGGAAATCATACATCATGTCTTGAACTGTATTCGCCAATTCCTCGCTGCCTGTTTTTTTTATCTCTTAAAAGATTATTCGTTTTCCCACAGCCTCTCTGTCGTTTCCTTTCTGTGCCACAATGGTACAAGCCGTGTGGGACGTTATCTCGTCACGGCGGCGTCTGTCTATCTATCTGTCTGTCTGTCTGTCTGTCTGTCTGAGAGTCTGTGTAGATACATTATTGTGAGCAGAGTAACAGAAGAACAATGCATGATAGAATCTCTGTTCTTAAACCGCAGTAGAGCAGATCGTCTGATTAGATTTTACCTTGCTGCTTAGATTTCCACAATAATGAGAAGACCAATTTCCTTGAAAGTACCAAAGTAGTGATGTGTGGCTGTGGGATAACTATATTTAAGAGCTACAGTTGGTGGTACAAAGGTCAAAAGTTTTATAGCACCAAAACGCTCACAGTCTCAAATAAGCTTTCCAAATGTAGGAGTATTTCAATGGCTCAGATGTACCTAATAAACTGGTAGCTTAATGTGTTCTCCTGACTATTCTCAAACCAAGAAGTCAGGGCAGGTTTGGAATTATATTCAGTCTAATTGGGTTGCATGGCGTCCTTTTATATTGCTGCGCATCTTGGTATGTGTGTTAATATGTAAAGAACTTGTGGCAACAAAGGCTGACTGTTGTGTCACCCCACATTGTCTGTGTCTCTTTACTTGGACGCGCCGCAAAGACTACAGCCAATAGCCAACTAGCACATATGTTCTGCACCTGCACGAGAGGAAATAATTTTCCATACCAGCAGGCGGCGGTTGTCTGTATTAGTCATTCGAAAAGGGAAATCAGAGGACCATCAGGACACAAATTTGCAAATCAGAGGATAGGGAAAGATTGACCTGCCCTACTCTCCTTATGATTGGCGAGTACTTGTTGCCTTAGTTAGTTGTATTGGTTAGGTTAAGGCAAGAGAGGTGGGATTGGGTAGGGTTGAAAGGACATTGTAAGAACAAAGAATATATACTGCACGCTCGCGAATAATAACACAAACAATTACGGACTGGTTCTGCTAAAGAAATCAATGGCAATGACTGTAGTAGTTTACTTTCCTCACTTCTTTTTCTCTTCTCATGCGCTGAGCTGAACTGCCAATAACAGTGATTTCATTCACTTATGGGCACCGCTGTCTCTGATGCCGATTCAGCCAGAAAACAAAATGTCAAGAGCCAACTAGTGCCAACAGTGCTGCACAAAACACAAAAACTAGGGCAACAGACACTCATCAATGGCCCAACACTGACCAACAGCCGACCCTCAGCTTGGTGTGTTAGAACTCCAATACTTGATTGGATTCAAGTGGCTAGATGGGATGATGTTTCCAGTCTTTATGCTAAGCTGCACCAACTCTCCATGGTATCTGTCCTCTCATTTCACCCAGAAATTGAGAAGTTGTATTTCCCAAAATGTCAAACTACTTCTTTAACGGAGCTTGAGCTCCTGTAACTGCAACACACTCATACATACAAGCTCCTGCCTTTTACAGCTCTGTGATGTGTTGTTTTCTCTGCTTGATATCTGTATTTCTGAATGTCATTGCTTTTACCTTGAGTTGTGACAAGCCTACCTTGCTTGAAGAACTTTGTAAATAACATATCACGTCAGCCACTAAACCCCAGCATTCCCACACCCTTCTCCTCTCATACTGTCACCTGTCACTTACCGACAGTTGTCTTTGCCCCAAGAGGAAACCTGCTGTGACATGACCTGATCTGTGGCACACAAGGTCACCTATCTGTCCCTCACTTAGACCTTGGCTGTCAACTTTCATCCTTCTTTCCCTCTTTCTGCTGTTTCCTCCACCTCTCTGTTCCCCCCTGCTGATCAATCTATCAGGAAGCAATCATTTAAAAAACACCATTATAAGTGAAACCAGTGTAGTGGGAAACCAATTAACCTTTACATCCTCCCTCTCCCCCCAGGCACAGGACCTGAATGTGATTGAGGAGGTGATCCGCATGATGTTGGAAATCATCAACTCTTGCTTGTGCAACTCTCTACACCACAACCCCAACCTGGTGTACGCGCTGCTCTACAAGAGGGAGCTCTTTGAGCAGTTTAGGACACACCCATCCTTCCAGGACATCATGCAGAACCTGGACACGGTCAGTCGAAGTTTTCATATCAGAAGTGAATTAAGAGAAGCTCAAGCCTGAGAGCGCTTTGCCTCATGGCTGATTTGAGGTAATTATTCCATAGATCAAGGTTACACAGATTTTCCCCTGAATGTCCTCTCAGTCTGTAGGGAAAGTTTCAAAAAGCCAGGCAGCGCTGGAACATATGCGAACTGCATCGTTAACATAGTGTGCAGTTGGACTGCACGGCACGCCGAGCCCTGTGAGCTTAAGTAGTATTGATGAATTAATCAGTCCCTTTGTGTCGAGAGGCTGTGTCAAATATTCATTGAGTGTTGGGGGAGGAAGGAAGAGTGTGAGAGAAAGCTGTCATTCAGAGTTGTATTTGTCATATAGAGGAGCAAAGGAAGCTTTGGTGTGTATGAGTACGTATGTGTGAGGGATGGGGGTTGCTGCATACATAGCCATGGGTTTTGCTGTTATCCATAAGTATGAGGGAAGCATGCTATCTAGAATCCCTCAGTTAAGTCAGTCTCCCCGAGGCTATTCTCCGAAGCCTTCCCTGCGCTTGCAAATCCGTGTATGTGAGCATGAGATTCAGGATGAGGGGCCGTTTTTTTGCTCCTCTAAATTAACCCCATATGGGAGGCCTTCGGAGTTAATGAAGAGATTAGTATTAGATAGACACACACATACACACACACATACAGTGCTCATGTAAGCTCTGGTGTGTTTGAACTCTAAAGCAACCACAGAGCGTGAGCAGAGAGAACATTGCCTGTAGATGCATTTTTCACTGTTGGTTTGACAAAAAAGAGCATTAAAAAGAATCAGTAATACCTAGAGTTTTTTTTAATGATCAAATATCAAACATTTCTCCGGGGAAGAGGCTAGCACAGCAGTGGAAACGCAAAATACAGTTTCCTTGATCTCTTTTTGGGCTTAAACCCAGAAGGCATCAGATAATTTGAGCTCCAGTGAAGTGTTCATTTTAAGTGGGATGAAACATGCTCAAACCCTATGGTGAATTTGTAATGTGAAATACTGCATGTATGTACTTTCTGAGCATGTAGCCTACAGGCATATTAGCTGAGCCTATGTCCATAGCATTTTCAATTTGTTTTAGAGGTTTCTCACTTTCTAAAGCAGAACTCATGCAGTTTTATAGCCAATTTCTCAACTTTTATCCAATTATTTGCAATTATTTGCAAATACTTGCAATCAGTAATGTCATATAATTGCCATATAAATTATGCTATATGTAGCTCTGTATCCCTGCATAATATAGACCCATTTTTGGAGCAACTTACTGTTGCTAGGAAACATGACAACCCGTTTTGTTGGGTGTTGATGCAAAAGCAGCAGAAAGCTTGTTTTTCTGTGAACATGTATTGTTACAAGTTGGAACATTTGCCAGTGTTAGTGTTTACAGAATGGAGCCCTCTATATGTAGCGTGATGCCACTTTGTTCTAACTTAGATCTCCATATTGCACCCAGTGTCATCATATAGGGTGTGGCTGCTGCAACATCAACATGTGACAGCTCCAAACAGAGGGATTAAAAGAGTCAAAGAGCTTCATGACGGAACTGGGAGTTGATATTAAACCTCAGTGGGATCAAGATTACATGAGATCCTGTGTGCCAAGAAACAGGAACAGGATTTAATGGTGGAAGATTTAGATTAGAGTGCGGGCAGATATTGGAGTACTGAGGCCAACACTGATACTTGAGAACTGTAGCAGTAATATAATGGTATATCAGCTAATATTTTTGTTTTCTTACATAAACTCAGACCAATACAAACATTTTGTGATGAAGATATTTTACAGTTGACAGTTATTATGGAGCCCCTTTCCCACTGGACAATAAACCCACTAACTACTGGCCTTTTGTCTTTGGGGGAAAGGTTTCTATCTGATTTCATTCCCGAGACAAATTTCTCTTCAGTAGTCACAAGTATTTATCGGCTCCAGCTCCAATCAGCAGTGATGGAAATGGACACCTGGGGGGAAGTGCTAATTTTCGGCCTTTTTCCAGCCACAAACTCTGTCTACCTCCATCCCAGCAGCACTTGAATGTTGTTCCAATTAGTCAGTGCCAAGTTTTGAAGAAGTAATCACTGTGTTGTTCCACTGGCCTCCATGCTGCTTTCTACTGTTTACTAACCTGTTTTCCAGCATGTTTGTGACGTTGAACGTGACACATAATAAGAAAAAAAAACAGTAAGGCATTCACTGGGAAAGGTTACTATCTGAATTTATTCCCAGGACGAATTTCTCTGCAGTAGTCAAAAGTATTTATCGGCACCAGTTCCAATTAGCAGTGATGGAAATGGACACCCGGGGGGGACGTGCTAATTTTCACCCTTTTTCCAGCCACAGACTCTGTCCATCTCCATCCAAGCAGTGCTCGAACATTGTTCCAAATTAGTCAGTGCCAAGTTTTAATCACGTTACCACGGTGATGTTTTCTACTGACCACCATGCTGCTTTCTACTGTTTACTCACCTGTTTTCTGGAGTGTTTGTGACATTAAACGTGACACACCAGAAAGAAAACAAAAAACAAAAAGAAAGCCATATTCATCTACTGCAGAGTCGTGTACACAGTGGTATATGTGGTCTGTTGTCTATTTTTAGCGAGTTTTCCCGCATAAAAAACCAATGCATATATGTGGTAATTTTTGAAAAAGGGGGATATATGTACTGTTCATTTTTAGCTTCAAAATATTTAAATAAAAACATACAAATCAAAGATAGCTGAACTTGAATTGAGGAAAATTTATCTCGGCTATACACATTTTTTACTGGTATGTACTCTTTACATATGTATGTACCAAGAACACGCTAATACAGGTGTGTCCATGATAAAATCAGGTATCTCAAAATCAAATTGTACAACAGGTTGTGGTCTTAAGTATGTTTACATTTTTTTGTTTAAATTTTCAATGAGATTCAAAATGGTACTAAGCAAGCTCTAGAGGCGCTGGTAGGCAGATTTTGTTCCTTTTGGACAGAACCATGCGAGCTGTTTCCCCCTGCTTCCAGTCGTTATGCTAAGCTAACTGTCTCCTGACTGTACCTTCATATTAACTGAACAGATATGAGAGTGGTATCTTCTTATCAAACTCTCACCATGAAAGCAAGTGAGCATATTTTCATATATGTTGAATTGTATGCATTAGAAATCATCTCTGTTAGACCAAATATATCTCTGGCAAATTTAGGTTCTGCATTGTGATTGACCGTTTCCTCTCATGTGACCTTTTAGGTGATCGGCTTCTTCAGTCAGCGCCTGGAGCAGGCGGGAAGTGACCTGTCTGTTGAGAGGGTTCAGGAAGTCATTATGAAAGGAGCCCAGGCCCTGCCCACAGACAGACTGAAGGTAAATCTCTCTCACACACACACAGATACACAGCAGGGGGACGGATATAAATGGGTGAGCCTGGAGACGAAGTGCAATGAAATATGAGACTGGCTGAAGAGAAAAGAAGTGGGACGTATTGGACATCTAGGTGCATGTGCAGAGGGTGCAGTGTGTTGTCAGAGGCTGCGAGTTATGGTGGATTGGTGCTGGGGAGGTGAGGGAAAGAGAATAAGTTTGTCTGGACAGGTGAGAGAGGGAGAGGCGTGTGATGGGGATATGGACTGGGGCGAGGGAAAGATGGAAAGAGCCACTGGGACATGAGACAAAAGGCTAAAGCCCAATTCTCATTAGCATTAATGCCCATCTTCATTCCATCTCCGCTGGCCTGCTGCATGCGAACATGTAATGGTATTTCAAGGAGATGGGATGGGGGGCTAGGGGGCACTTTGTCACGGGCACATAAGATTGGGGGGAGGGGGAGGGGGGCATAAATCTGCCACCGCGCCTCGTTACCCAACACTCCCAACACTCCTGGCGGGTTCGCTAACCCCCGCCCTTCCCAGCGCTCCTCCATTAATCAGTGAGGAAATATGTAACCAGAGGTCTCCCCACTCCGCTCCTCACCAGCACAGAAGCTCTTAATTGCATGTTTCATCATGTGTTTCATGTTCTATACTTGGCGGCTGGCTGCAAGGCATTTGTCTCGCTTGCCGTTGTGGAAGAGGGATGGTGCGTGGCCACGAGTCTATGTGCTCTCTCTGTGTGTCTCGCTCTCATTCGGCACCTTGGAGCGCTAATGTAGCGATCGACCATAGAGCCGTCGAATTACACATGGAGCCATGTGGATAACCCTGCCATGTCCTTCAGCAAGGAGGGCTGTACCTGTAGCACACACTCATGCAGTCAGCTGTGGCTGGAACATGTGTGTATGTGGTGTGTAAGGGTGTGTCAACCTTTTTATCTGTGTGTGTGTTAACCAGTGGTGTGTATACTCAGGTCTTTTAATCAAGTAAAAGCACCAATACCAGAGTGTAGAAAAACTTGATTAATAGAAAAAGGCCTGCCTTCTACATTTTAATTAAGTTAAAGTACAAAAGTACTAGCATCAAAATATACTTTAAGTCCAAAAACTGAAAGTACTCATTATGCATAATGGCTAATTTCAGAATACTGTATATTTTATTATTGTATTTTAATTATTGATGCATTAGTGTGTTTAGTGTGTGTGGAGCCTATGTTCTACTCTATACACTGACCGGGTGCAGTCAAGTCTTCCATAATAATACATCATAATTCATGTGTTAATTACATTGTGTAATTAATCTGATTCCGCAAAGCCACTAAAGCTGTCTTTTCCTGTATTTCCCTCTGAGATAGAGGTGTGTAGAAGTATAAAGTAGCAAAAAAAAATTGTACTTCAATACACTACTTGAGGGAATGTACTTCGCCACATCCACACTAATACATTTTCATTTTAAAATGCATAATGATTGCTGTGTTTCCGCCTAGCGTCCACACTCCTGCAGCATTTTGGAAGGCCTAAAACGGAGACCTTTGAAAATGCTGCTGACCCCGTTTTACTTTGCGTTTTAGTCTGGATTGGCAGACTATTAAAAACAAGGACGTGGACACCCATGTTCAGTTCCCGATTGGGTTTTAGCATTCATGACATTTCAAGCCTAAACATAATAGCAGCATCTACTCAATTTTGTGACCTTATTCCTGTGTGGGCGCACCTTTCTCATTGCCATGGCTTCCTCTCGCGATGGATAACGTGCCTGGTACCGCTCTAATATGTTACCATATAACAATTTTACGATATATAATATGTTACCAGTCTGTTTTACATCACTTTATACTAATGTGGTACTTTCTAACAGTTTCACATCAGCGTCGGTCTAAGTAAAAAATCTCTTGTCCAATTTTTCGGTCATCTCCACAACACTTTCTTTCTTTAACTAAGCAGCCAATCACATTGATTGTTTGATTGTTTTTAAAATAAGAAGGTGGATGTGGCCTTAGTTACATTCCGCCACTGGTGTTTACAGCTGACTGCTTGGGTGTGTGTGTGGTAGGCTCTGTGTGTCGATGAGTGTGCAGCCATGTGTGCCAGTCTTTGTCTCTGTGCAAAAGTGTTGCTGAGTCCCACATTGACTCTCCACCACCTGAGTGCTTTCCAGCTCCACAGGGTGACATGAAGCGAAGAGTGTATCTGGGCGATGTCTCCTTGGGGAGAAGTCTCCGTCACTTGATGGTACCATCGCTCAAACATACCGCTGTCCCTCTACCTCTCGCTTCCCATCCTCTTTATGAGCTCATTCTGCTATACAGCTCCCAACGCGAAAATCCATTGGTTGGATTAATGTTGTGTGGAATCATCGATAAGTTGGTAATTACTCAGTAAAAGCTCTCAGAAAGAGTATTGGTGTCTCAATCTCTGTCTCAGTGTGTGTGTGCATGGAGAGGGCTGACAAGGAAGAGATGTCAGGATTCCTCTCTAAAAAACAAACACAAGTTGAGTCTGAGCATGATATTCAGCTGGGCTTTTCCTTAATTAGGAGACGTACTCTGTCCTGTGGTCACTTTTACATTTAATTGTAGCACGGTGTGGATGCTGTGTAAGTCAACAAATGGTTAATCTGCTGTGTTGAAATTTGAATTCCTGAAGTTGAAGCCATGTCGACACTAAGCTGGCTAAAGAAAATTTCTTTTTTTGCCTCCTGTCCTCCCCAACCAAAACCAGAGCTTTCTGAGAACTCTGCAAAGTAGAGAAGTCTGAAAGTGCCAGTGTTGCATTGCAGTGTTTTGGCACAGACAGTTAGTTAACGGATGCATACATAAATATACTTAAACAAAAATATATAAAATAACTTGGCATGATCAAATGAAAACACGAGGTTCATATGCAATAAAATTCCATCAACAAATAGATAAAATTACCCAGCAACGTCAAGTTCCAACATTTTTTGGCAAGTATGCAGCATCACTAAGATGATGTCTATATTAGGCCAACTGAATTTCAAAACTCTTATTTCATGGGAAAATGATTTGCATCCACATTTGTGTATCCAGGTTTTTTGAGTAGAGACATCTGTCCACAGTGAAACACGTCTTCTTTTCAGATCTAAACATCAAACTGCACCACAGCAAACAGGCAGCTCGACTTAAATTATTATTTTATGGTCGTCTGATAAAAATGTCTTAAATACAGGTTGATGACAGCATCTGCGCTGACACTGACATTTTAATGGGCAATCTCAAGAAAAGAGAGATAAAAGTTAGAGATAAAGAATAGTTGTGTAACTTTGCTGCCTCATAGCTGATTGTCACTACGCAGCTCCAGACAGCCTGTTACACCTCCGTTCACTGTCCTCCTGCTCTCTAAGATTAATTCACAATATAGTTGCTCTCATTTACATATTTTTTTTTGTTTCTGTTGTCAGTGGAATGAGTAAAATAAGAATAACCGCTGCTCATAAATACTACCTGTTAACCAGCTGTCATTTTCAAGCTGCTGAGCTGCCATGAAGAAGTCATATAGGTTAATGACAGCAGCTGCACCGTGTGCTCGGCTATATTGACATTTAAAATAATCAATCACAGAAAAAGTTTAGAGGTGACAGAAAATCCTTCTAAACTTTACTGCCACACGGCCCCTGGCCCTCATTATTTTGCAAAAGCTTTGTTTGTCCTGTGCACAGACAGGTTTTCACACTCTGAAGACAGTTATTGGGTAAGAAAGATACCATTATAGTCTGAAGGGGACTGAGGCAAAGAAAAAAGAAAAAGATGCGTTTACAAAGTTGCGTACCATAGTGTGGATGTATTTCAAATGTCAGTGTCAACAGGTGAAAGTCATGGGTCTTGACCAAATTATTTAACCTCAAGTTTTTTGTCTGAAGAATCAAACATAGATAAATAGGCCAGAGGCCAAGACTCTTCAGGTTAGGTGCCAATATAAAGGTAAGAAAGAAAACAATTTTCTATTATTTTTGCATTTCAGAGTGGACAGAAGTTTCAAAAACACAACCAGAAAACATTAGTGCAGACACAAGTCATTTTCGCATATAAACAGCCATTTCCCATTTATCCACCTCAGTGTGGATGCAGCTTTAATTTGCTGTCTTGAAATCTGTTTGTTGGGAGGCACTGACAGTTGTAAAATGATAAAAGTACAAAGAAAGGCAGAGGTGACAGAAAATCCTTCTAAAACTTTATAGCCACACAGCCCCCAGCCCTCACTGGACAGTTTATGTCATTGTTTTGCAAATGCTGTGTTTGCCCTGTGCAGTTACTTACCCAGTCAGCAAATTAAGGTTTTTACGCTCTGGAGACAGTTGTTGAGTGAGAAAGAAAGATACCATTTTAGTCTGAAGGGGGCTGAGGCAAAGAAAAGAGAGAAATATTAATTTAGAAAGTTACGTACCTCAGTGTGGACATGTTTAAAACATCAGTGTCATATTTAACCCTCAGTTTTTTTTACTAAAGAATCAAACTTATACAAAAAGGTCACAGGCCAAGACACTTCTACTTTCACATTTATGTACCAATGTAAAGATAAGGAAGAAGACAAGACCTGCTATTTTTTCATTTCAGAGTAGACAGAAGTTTCAAAAACACAACCAGAAAACATCAGTGTGGACGCAGGTAATTTTTGCATATAAACAGCCATTTCACATTTATCCACTTTACTGTGGACATGGCTTAAATTTGCTGCCTTGAAATCTGTTTGTTGGGAGGAGCTGACAGTTGCAAAGTAAATAATTTGTGTAGATTTTACTCACAAAACCGAACCTTGCCTAAGGTGAGAGGAACATTGTAGACACAGACTTCAAAAAACCTGTTTACCTAAGTGATATTAAAGCATTTACACAAAGGCGTAGACATGTAAATCAGGTCCCAACTGACAGAAAAGGTTAAAAGAAGGTGGTTAATACCCCAGGGACGACCCTCAGCACCTCGTCACTCAACCGTCTCCCTCTCATTCTTTGTGTATGCTTGTTGTTTCAGGGTGTGTGAGGCTGAGTGGCTCTCATGGGCAGTGCCTGTGGAATGTGTTGTTTAGCCTGACTGGCTGAAATCTGCCTTATTGAGCAGTGATAGCCCACAGACTCTCTGGCTCCTCAGGACAGGACGGAGGGGGTGGGGAGGCTTACCAGCTGTTAGTTGGTACCTGGGCCTTTATGGCTCCTATGGCTGGCCAGCACTACTTTCCCACACACTGACAACACAGGGTAAATGCATTTTCTCGCTGTAAAGCCTCAGAACAATGGAGTCACTTTAGAAAATTAGGTGTATTAAACAATTGATCCTCTTTTCTGGGTTAATCACAGATCTGAAACAACTCAAATTTAAGGTGCACAGTGCTTTCTGCAATAATAACATGGTTTCTGTAGAGTTAACCTTAAGTTACTAGCACCTTGTACCTCCCTCAACTATAAAGGTGGCTCCTATCAATCTTCAAAATTTGAATATGATTTTAGAGTTTCAGTTGTTGCATCAACATTTCATAAATTAACCATATCAAGAGACATATTTATGAACATTAGGCCTGCGACTATTTTAATTCAAACTCAATTAATTGTTTTGTCTGTAAAATGACAAGACTAATTCCCGTTTCATACTTCCTGCGTCCACATGTCCGCGAGGTTCCGCTTTGGTCCACGTGTTATAAATGTTTTCACCAGCCCATGTACACAAGGGTCCGCATGCAGCCAAAAATTTGTGACTGCACAGAATGTACGCATAGCAAGCACACCAACTGCGTATGCCCCAGCTACAAAAAGTTTATACATGTATCTCTTGTTCCACATTCCAGTCCAGTTGGTGGCGTTTGCGCCTCTATCTGCTTTGCCAAGAAGGAGACAATAAAATGGATGTTTGTTTTGTAGAGATTGTACACGGTTGTGTGAGATCAACTGTTACCGACACCTCTATAAATCATCTTAAAAGGAATACAAAGACAGCCAAATGGTGTTGGAAACAACAAACACAGGAGCTCTTCTTACTGTTGTGATGTCGCTAGTGGATTGATCATAGTAACTCAATTTGCATTTATAGAAAACAGATAAGGTAACATAACCTCACATTTAAGAGGCTGGAACACACCACTATGTTGTGTTGGCAGTGTAAATATTTCAATGACCATATCAACATAACCACATCTACATTATGTAAGCGTGGACAGGAAATTAGGGCAGTGGACCTTTAACAAACCTCAGGGTGGATTTTCTGTATCAACACTGTGTGAAATATGGTTTGAAATCAGCAGTGTCAATATTTTTCTTTTTAAAATATAACCTTTCAGTGCTTGTGTTTGTACCTGCACGTAAGTGTGTGTGTGTGTGTGTGTGTGTGTGTGTTTGTGTGAGTTCATATTTGCTCCCTAGCCGCATTCTTCTCTGTCTGACCGAGCTCTGACAGCACAGCAGCGTGCAGAGGCGGGAAGGGAACACCAAGTCCTGAGTGAAGATATGAGGCCAGCCAGTCAGTCTGTGTTCAGGGGCGAGGGCCTGACCCGCCAGGACCCATAACTAACTGATATGAGCCCGGGCCAAGTGGGCCCAGACAGCTGCCAGACTGAGAACAAAACAGAGGAGAGGAGGAGGGAGGGAAGGCAACAGAGAGCCAGATGAGATATGCACAGAGAGGAAGCCACAGTATAGGAAAAATAAAGGACAGAGATAATATTAAGCATGGGATGTGGCAGTTCGGGGATGCTTTAATTTTTTTTCTTCCCCTAGAAAAATCAGGGATATTTTTGCTGTGAGAGATGTAGTGATATCCAAGACTTCCCTTTGCACCAAATCCCTTGGTGGTTCTGTCCAATATAGAAGTAGGAGGAAAAATGTTGCCCATTGTGATTCAAGGATCATTTTTCTTTTTTTTTTTTTCTTTTCTTTTTTTTTTCATTTTGTGCTTGTGGAAGTGGTCGGATGTGTGCGGGAAGACTGTGTATCCCTGCAGTTTAGGTTTATAATTTGTTCTCCAGTAGTCACTTGTCTCATTGAACTCTCATTTGGATTGAAGATGTTTGTTTTAGTAGCTCAAGGTGCATCATCTTTACATACTTCTTAGTCTCTCGACAGCTCATAAGATTATATACTGTCTGCTTTACTTATGTGACACCACACAAACAGATGTTTGACATTTTGGGAAATATGCTTATTCGCTTTCGTGCTTGGTTAAATGAGAAAATAAAAAACCCTCTCATAGCAGTATGCTAAATATCAAGGTAGAGACATTTAGTTTAACCTAGCATATAGACCGAAAACAGTAAAACAGCTAGCCTGGTTGTGTTTGTAAAAGACGGAAGTGTATAAATAACAATTTGTGGTTTTACAAGAGTTTATGTGCGGGACTTTTTCTTAGCTGGGAGATATAAGGTGTTACTAAGTGAATTTTAGAGGTGGTGTTACACAAGCTCTTTTTAGATAGGAATTGTGCAAATTTGCAGTAAAGCCCAATCAGTCTTCGTTTAGCATTGGCAGTATAAAAACAAAATCAGAGAGTGCAGCGAAATGCCGCCTGCCTACTTTTGTTCATACAGAATGCGCCTTTTTCGGGGCAATGGGGGGGCGTGAGCATGTAACAAAACGTGTAGCGCAGTGTGTGACGTAAACAGTGACGTACTCCGAGGGAAGCCGCAGCTGGTCAGTCCTTCGGTGATTCTCTCATAAGTTGGCCCATCCTTCACCGTGCCCGTCATTTGACGGTTAATAGCCTCTTCATTTGTGAGGGAAAGGAGGGCGCGCAATTCCTTGTCTCCCCAGTTGCTCATTTTTACAGTGTCTTTCAGGTTTGCGTTTCCCTCTCACTACTAGCTGCTCATTCCTGCTATCAGCTGTTTCTTGTTAGTCCACCGCCAGTGGGTGGCACGTGCGGCATCATCAATAGCTCCTCCCACAAGTCATCAACAGCCCCTCCCGTGGAGGAAGGGCGCCAAGTTCTTTTTCAAACCAAAAAGGTTCCGCCAATACGTTAACCCCTACGCGGTGGAAAATTGGGCACCTCAGATCAACTCGCCAATCCGGCTCTGTGTGTCTAAACTCTTGCAGCTTGCCTGCAAAATGGCCCAAGATGCCGAAAGTCTGGCAGTGTAAAAGGAGCTACAGATATGGTAACCTTTGGACTAGAGATGGAACAATACATGAGTAAGTTGGTTGTGGTGAATTTCCGTTATCGCGATAATTGTGAAATCGTAACCCTACCCCTAACCCTTGGATAACGCAGGGGTTGAAAGGAATGCTCTGCCTTTATTGTTGATGTTAGGCCAATTACAACAATGGATACAAAGGCACAAAGCATTCAAATGTACACAGCTGTGGCTGAGAAAGGACCATTTGTGTGCTTACAGTCGAGCTCTGATTTGTTTCACTTGTTCCTGTAAACTGAACATGCTGCATGCAGAGGTCATGATCAAGTGCTCCTCATATTCAGCTGCAATCCAGTGGAGGTTTGAGAGAACATATAAACTGAAATATTGTTCTTTTAATGTCCTGCTTCTACAGAAACCTGCAGTATGTGACATCATGTAGCCATAGAGGCTTTATGTCTGTGTATAGACGTGTTCTTATGAAAACAATAACTTAAAGACATTACATGACAGTTACTGCTTACACCACATGTTCATGCTCATATGGATGATCTGTTTAGTTTTTGCAGCACTTTTCCCATATATCTGCAATTTAATGAGGGGGTAGTTTTGATTCTATAATGCTTTAGAATAGAAACAATGTTAATACCACACGTTTGTTGACATAGCAGTGTTTGCAGATTAATGCTTTAATTATCTTAATGACATAATTAGCATAAGTAGTTATGTTTCATTTATCAAGATGATTACGGCAGACATTAATCAGCTCGACTGCCTCCTGTTTTTGGTTTGTTTGTGCTCAAGAGTCAACAAAGCTGCTAAAAAAACAAAATCGTCTCCATCTCAAAGTTAAAAACTACACAACATCCTCTGTGCTGGCAAGTAAATGTGAGCCTGGGTTGAGTAACCTTCACCATCAGTGTCATATGAACATTTGATGAGTTGGTAAGCTTGCCTACGAGACAGTCACCTACACACAAATACCAGCCAGATAATACAGCTCCTGCATTGTGTCTCGCCATCACAATGGCGGTGGTGTGTGTGGTCTGGCCTCAGTAGCCTGGCATATGGCCTGTGACCCCCGTAGCCCCTCTGTCTGTGTCATTATGATACTGATAGTGTGGCTGTGAATAGAGCCAGCCAGGACTCAATAGACTGGACTGGGACCATCACATAAAGGCCCTCTGCGTCTGTCTTTCACCGCAGACTGATTACTGGCTGCGTGTGTGCATATACATGCGTGTGTAGACAGGAGGATTTAATGAGGTACCCTTGTATTATTGATGCTCTTCTCTTGCTGCCTACCTGCTGTTAGGTGGGTTTGTGTTGGCTTCAAGTAGGTTTGGAAAAAGACGTGAACATCCAGTATTTCCTACGTAGACACTTAAGAGAGGAGCGGCACATCCTGTAATAAAAGGAGATTGTGTCGAACTGACCTGTAAGGATCTGTAGTCACTTTTCAAACAAGTATGTTTACTATTATCGTATTCTTGCTTGTCACATGTGAGGATTTTCTTTTCCTCTCTGTTTTTCATCATTATGAATAAAACAAGATATGATTGGTATTTTTCTCTATATTCTTGTTATACCTTACATAGTGAAAATAATTGATTTACCAATTAGTTGTTTGGTCCATAAATGACACAAAATAATAAAATATATCTATCACAGTTCCCCAGAGCCCAAGCTGCTCATTTGAATCCCTTGTTTTGCCCAACAAGCAACCACTGACTGTAGTATAGACTGTATAGGAATTGACCAAGCTACTGTGACATCACCTATTAGTTTGTGGACTCCCATTTTGAATTCGGCATTTCGGCCATAGCTATCATAGTTTTTTGGAGCCATTAGTGACCAGAGGGTAGAGCTGTGGAGGAGCGAGAGGTGAATCTGACTCATGGATTGTAGTGATGCCTTGCAGATAGCCTGTCACTTCAAAAGCCCTGCCCTTGTATATCTATAATGTTAAGCCTTAATAAAATGTAAACAGGTGAGTAATATAAGAAAAAAATCTCCCTCAGTACAGTTGTCCTGAAGGGCAAAATTCACTATAGAGACCAAAATCGTTTCTTATACCACACTGTACACATTTTTATTTTCTGCTTTGAAGTTGTGCATTTTAACATGGGGGTCTATGAGGATTGACTCACTTCTGGAGCCAGCCTCAAGTGGTCATTAGAGGAACTGCAGCCTTTGGCACTTCTTTGTTGGCTTCAATTTTTAGCCCTGCAGTTTGCGATTTACAGCAACCCAAAACCCAAAGATATTTAATTGAGTATCGTAGAAGACATAGAAAACACTTAAGGGGGCATCGGTGTCTTAGTGGTCGAGCAGGCGCCCCATGTACAAGGCTGTTGCCGCAGCGGCCCGGGTTCGACTACAGCCTGTGGCCCTTTGCTGCATGTCACTCCCCCTCTCTCTCCCCCTTTCACACTTGTCTGTCCTATCAAATAAAGGCTAAAAAATGCCCCAAAAAATATCTTGAAAAAGAAAAAGAAAAAGAAAACACTTAAGTGTCTCCAATTTGAGAAACTGAAACTTGTGAATTTTTCACATTTCTGCTTAAAATATGAAAGCAATTAGTCGATTATCGAAATAGTTGCTGATTAATTTCCTGCAGATCAGTTAATTGCCTTGTCGACTAACTGTTTCAACTCAGAAATTCGTAATAAGTATGCATATTCAAAGCTTCACAGCACAAAGGGAGGCATGTACCTGAATTAACTGGGCAGTCTGGCAGCAATCTATCAGCACCATAAATTACATTTATTCATTAAAGCGGATTTAATTTAAAAAACTCACTTAATCCAATGATTGACTTCATTTAATTTGATGATTCTTTTGAGGATTTATTTATTTATTTATCTTTATGGTGATGTTGTCATAAGATATGATGACAGACATTTAAAGCTTCATTCATAAACCTCAATAGAAGCTTCGGTTGTAAACAAAATGACATTCGGCACAGCCCTATAGTCTACATCCACGTGTGTATGTCACTTTTTTCCCAGTGGATTAGCTTTGGACATAATCACCACTGAGGCCCTACAGTATGAACTTGATAACCTCTCCCTGTCCAGCTCAGTGAGTGTTTTGTCCATTAACAAGCCGTGTCATGACAAGCTGAAGCTTGAAGGGTCGAGTGGCTATTACCAAGTAATCAGGTTACTCAGCACTTCTCCACAGGTCCAAACAATAAGGTCACGTTGGCTGACAGACTGCACTGTAAAGTTACACCCTTACGTTTCACTTCAGTTTATTAGATTAGCTTTTGTTTGTTCGTTATTTATTTTTTGTTGTGTATTAAGGTCTCATATATCTCAGGGTAGTTTTCTGAACAAACCCTGAGTGACAGTCGGAGTGTATCTGTCAATATCCAGTCCCCCGCTTCACTCTTGAAATGACATTGGCACATTAGTTGGCCCGTTAAGAGGTCATTGGTGGGACTGCAGAGTGATACCTGTCCTGCAGGCAGCTGTAAGCAATTTTACCTTACAGACAGATGGAATTACACCTGCCAGTGAGCTACTGTACCTGATGAAGACTGATTACCAAGAGGCCAACACAAGTTAACCTACCTGTGTAGCAGCAGGGATGTCACTGTGTTGGTCACAGCACTTTATAAATATCCAATGTGGCTGGAGGAAATGTTTGGATGGTGTTGATGTCAGGCCATGTTCAGACCAACAACAGCACTGTATGTAAAACTGCAGCGGCCTCATTCATTTCAATAAGATGCAGATAGATGTATAGAAATAAAACACAGGGTCTTCCGGCACAAATGGTTGAACTCTGTTTAAATGCTGTTACAAGCATAGAAACAGAATGAATAGAAAGGACATTGAAGTGTTTGCCATGGTCATTCGACTAATGATGGCAATTATCGTCAGTTGTTATGGTGACAACACACGTCAGTGGGGCCGTGAAGCGTGTCACATTCACTAGTTTGAGAACTGCATTTTGTGTTATTCTTACATCTTTTTTTCTTATTAAGCAGAAAATACAGCCGTACTCCAATCCAAGGTTATCTCTTTCACCAAACTAAGACTAATGTAGCTTAACTGCCTTGTGAACTTATCGAAAAACACACTTCATTCAACCTTAGACGGAAACAAAATAAAACTGTCTTGGTTAATGTGAGTCTTTCCACTGTTGTTCCAATCACCAACTCTGGTTGGTCAATTTTGCTCATCAGGAGAGGCAAACAAGGCGAATGTTGAGTACACATTCCTGGTAGATGAGTTACCTGGCAATCATCATGACAGAGAATAAAATGTTTATTACTATGTTCATTTTCCAGACTTACAAAATCCTGTCTTGAGATCAAGCTGCTGTCTCCATAAGGTTCCCCAACCTCCACCCCGCCCCCATTTTGTATATTACCATTTCAGATTCTGGAATATCAAATTTTGTTACTGAAGGAAACACAAATCTATCTTGGTAGTGCAACTCACAAAATGTATTTGCATCGCTTTCTCTTTTTGTGTTAACAGAAGTTTCCAGAGCTCAAGTTTAAGTACGTAGAGGAAGACCAGCCCGAGGACTTCTTCATCCCCTATGTCTGGTCCCTGGTTTTCAACTCTGGAGTCGGCCTCCACTGGAGCCCACATGGCATCGAGCTGTTCAGCATGGACTCTGGCTGAAGCACCTGCTGCAGCAGACTTGCGTGTGTCATCATCCCCGTTCAGTATAAAAAAGACTGACGGCATGTATGAGAGTGTGTGTGTGTGTGTGTGTGTGTGTGTGTGCGTGTGCGCGCGCATTGCCCTTTATAGTATGTGCACGCTGCTTTGAAAGTGCCTCGACCTTGTACAGACTGGTGTTTCTTTTTATGCAGCACAACCTGTTTTTTTTTCCTCCTCATATCATAAGAATTTCTCTGCTTCTACACTGTGAAGCTTCATCTGTACTGGTTAACAGTTCACACAGTAGCGCCCACTTATGTCGGTCAGTCCTGTAGGGAGTACCTAGAACACCTGAGCAGCTTCAGCTGGTTCCACAGCACACGTCGAGTTACATCTCTTCTGTTAAATGTTCTGTTAATGTGAGGAGCTCAGGACACTGGCGATGGATAATCCTACTTTTTTTTTCTTGCTTAAAAAAGAAAAGGTCAATTAAAAAACATGCACCTAAGAGTTACACTGCTCTGGTTCATTTACTGCTGCACTGAATGCTAAGAAATAGACTTCATATTAAAGACCTGGAAGGCATACAACACACATTTAGTAATAACTTATATGATATTGAGTTTTAAGTATCTCATAAATTAGCATTTTATTTTGACCAATGTTCTCTGGATACAAGGGGTTTGTATAAAAGATTTGTGTTTGTGAAATAAAGTTTAAAAAAAAAAAAAGGTCAGAGAAAGAACGATCATCAACAGAAAGTCCTCTGTTTTGTAACATGCATGGTTTTCATATTTGAGTCCACCACTGTTGCTTGGTGGCCACCTCCAGTAGCCCACTTTGAATTACAGTATAATTAATGCTTAATTTCAGTCCCTGGACAATATTAGCAGTCCGCATTGCTCTGATTAGTGTGACTTCATTTTTGCTTCCAGCCCGTTTATTTGACTTTACTCAGTAAAGTCTTTGTCGTTTCCATTTTTCCTGATTGTAACCCAAGGCAAGTACATAAACTAGGACAAGTCATTAAACCTCCTGTCCTATTGTGCGTAATTACAGTTGTCTCTTTGATTTGTCACTTTATTTGCATGTTTAAATAGAGACTTTGTATTAAATTATTTATTTTCATGTATACTGTTTTTTGTTTTGTTTTGTTTTGTTTTTTATATTCAGCGCCCCTCAAAACGTAAATGGTAGTAGGACTGAAGTGACTGTTGCTAATGAAAGAAAAATGGTGGTACTATACTTTGATTTTTTCCCAGGTGGGAAACTGGCTTTATATTATTACATATAATATGACAACAGCTGTCATTTTGTGGCGAATATTACTTTGAAAATAGGAGTTTAAATAAAAATATGAAATTGAAGCAACCAAAGTGTCACATGGTTATTAAGCAGAGTCAAATACTGTACCATTCACAGAAAAACATGGACGGAGACTGTTAGCTTAGCGCAAGACAGCTGGCCTGGCTCTGTCTAAAGATAACTGAATCTTACAAGCACTACTAAAGCTCATTAACATGTTGTGTCTCATTTGTTTAATGTGTACTGAAAAACAACTGGATGTGGTTTCATTGCTGCATTTAAATGGAACTCATGAGTTCATAGTTACGACATGGGAAGCGGTGTACACAACATGCTTGGTGTTCAAGTGGTTAAGTTGTGAGAGAACAACTGCTAGGCAACAGCAACATGGATGCTACATCGGAAACCTCCAAGTCTAATAGTTTAGCAAGCAAGCGAGTGAGTCATGTAATGCAGGTAATGCAATGGCGTACCGTCAGAGGAAAAAGGTGAGCCCATTGGGAATATCAACATTTTCCTCAGACATATAAAATTCTACACAACTAAAATTACAATACATTAATTTACCATCCATGTCCAGTTCTAGGCCTGTGCCGTTTCTGAAAACGTCAGCAAAAACATCAAATGGACTCTTCTTGTGATCACAATAAAAACGACCCCATTTGAATGCATCATGTTATGTTGAGTTTACCCCAAGGTTGCCAGGCAACCAGTGGAAACTTCCTCAAGTCACTGCACCTGGCTAAGAAATACTCTACTACATAATTCACAGTAAAATCATGATGTTTTTACATTTTTATATAACATTAAATAAACAATAAATCAAATGCAATTCAGTTAGTTTAAGAGGTGCTGCTAGGAGGATTCAGCAGACTAGCTTTCTTTATGCTAAGCTGAGCTCACAAGCTGTTGGCATTAGATTCATGAAGTATAGAGACGTAAGAGTGGTATTGATCTTCTCATCTAACCCTCTAAGAAAGTGCAGATGTTTATGTTCTGAAATGTAAAAGCAATGCAAAACCTTCTTTTCTGACTCCTAGTTTTAAAGGCCGCCACCAAACTGATGTCGGAGAACTAGCTGAGACGAAATACACCATGAAGACAACAGCCAACTAGTAAGTGTTATGCCAAGTCTGTATTTGTCATTCAAAATGGGAAACCAGAAGACAGTCATGGTAATAGTTAGCCAGTTAGCACAATAATAACACAGCCTAATGTTAAAAGAACAAAGAATATTTATCGTGTGCTAGCGAACAATAATGCAGACAACTACAAACCATTTCTGCTAAAGACCTCAATGGCTAAAGAAATAGTCTTGCCTGATATCACAATTTTGTTTCAATCTCACGCCCTACTAGATATTTTTTAGGGCATTTTGCCCTTAATAGACAGGACAGGTAAGTTTGAGAGGGGGGATGACATGTAGCAAGGGGCCACAGGCTGGACTCGAACCTGGGCCGTTGCAGCAACAGCCTTGTACATGGGGTGCCTGCACTACCCACTAAGCTACCAACACCCCCTCACTTCCAGTTCTTGTCTTGTGTACTGAGTTGAACCACCACTTAGATTTCATTCACTGACGGGTTCTGCCAGGTCCGATGCCGAGTCACATGCTGAATTGGCTGACAAGGGCCGACTAGTGCCAACAGAGCAGGACATCTCGCAAAAACTAGGGTGACAGACGCTCACCAGCGCGCTGGCCCGACATTGACCAATGGCTGACCATTGGCTTGGTGTGTCAGGACCCTAAGTTGCATGTGGCTTAACCAACTTGATGTTCCCATCACAGATTGTCTCTTTTGAAAAGGTTTAAGACATCTGAAGAGATAAAACCTACAATAAAAAGGGTAATGTTAGATCAAGACAGTACAGGCCAGAAAAGGATATTTTTCAGCTGTCCTTTATTAATTATCTTGCAACCCCCCAAACTTGACTTGAAACCTCCCCTGGTTGTGAACTGCAACTGTAGACAGCTTCAAACTGTATGTTAAAATTTTAAGATATTGACATTGACTTTTAGGTGCAGAAACCAGAACAAAGTTTGTACATATAACTATTTTTTTCCTTTTTGGACTCCATAAGTGCTTCCTTGGCTTCGGTGCTTTTCTTAACTCTGCACAGCAAACAACACAAAAGAAAAATCAGCCTGAAACCCGGACTGTCACATGCTGTTTATATCTCCATCACAGAATATCAATAAACGTTAGCGCTGCATGTGTCTCTCATGTCTCGTTGTTGCCTGTTGTGGTCATAGCTGCAGAGGCAGCAGAAACGGAGGCATGAAACCACTTTGGGGGGAAAAGTTTATGGCACAATGGCACCCACTGTGTCGCCGGAGCTCCCACTTCCCAAGAGAATTTCATGCCTTTCGTCTCTATTGTATTGATTTTCATGCCTGAAATTCCCTCATTCTCAAGGACAATATAATAGATGCAATTTGATGCAAAGAATGGCCCATTTTCAACACGGGGTCGTCGGTAGGTTACAGTGAGGCTGTGTGCTCGAGGACAAATTATCCAGACTCTTTCCTCTCTGCACCAACGCTCACCTGCTTCCAGCTCTATTATCGCAGTGCCAGATGGTTGAGGGGAGGTTTTCACAAAGTGACATGGCCCTCCTTGTTCCATCATGGCGTTGGGGTCACCTTACCATGGGCTCCCGTTTCAGGTGACAGCGGGAAGATGGATGGGGCATGGGATTCTGGGATGGGTAGTTCATTTTATTTATTTATTTATCTTTACAGGCTGGTACATTTTCCTCAAGGTCTAGGTGAGGCCATGTTGCAATGAACCAGTGCAGCGTGGCTCCAGATGCAGAGGTCGTACCCAGATCAGCATCTATTGAGTGATGTAAAAAGTAGGGCACTGGAGACCAGTTTGCTGAAGTGGCTCTGTACTAAGCACTGGTAGCCCCTAGTGACACGGAGCTCATTAATATGACAGATTACCACGGTAACGATGGAAGGTCGTTAGGCTCAACAGTTTTAGGAATAGGTCACAGTAAAGGGGAAGCTCGTTCACAGCATGAGAACAGCACCGAGAGATATAAATATAAAAATAAACACTGATAACACCGACTGTCATTCCTTCCTACAAATCTTCAATGGAATGACAACAGTCTCAACGAGCTGGACCGACAATGGAAAAACAAAATACAGAAAGAGATATGACGATGAGACAGGCGGCTGTGTGATGCTCTTGATGTCTGCAAGATACCAGCAAACCTAAGTTTAGCAGTCACAGGATACAGAGAGTGAACAATATCTGGTCACCTCACCCTAGGAGACATTTCTTGTTGTTGAGTCACTGGTCACTGACCTTTCAACATGCCTAACACATTGAAAGAAGCTACGCCAGGAGTAAAAGATGGTTTTGTTTTGTCTTTAAGCTATGTTAGTGATGTGGCTTTATAGATGTAAATGTTCTCTTGGTCTCCCTGGTCTCTTGACCAGTTGGTCCATCATTTTGGTCCAGACCAAATTTCTCAACCACTGTTGGCTGAATTACCACGAAACTTTGTACAAATATTCTTGGTCCCCAGAGGTTAAGAATCCTACCGACGTCAGTGATCCCCTTGGGGCCCTGACACACCAATCTGACAGTCAACCGTCAGTCAGTGCTGTCAATGAGCATCTGTTGCCCTAGTTTTTGCAGTGTGTCCTGCACTGGTGGCAATAGTCACCCCTTGTTGGCCGTGTTTTTTAGCTGATTCAACACATTGAATCGGCAGCGGACAGCTGGTCAATGATTGAAATTACTCTGATAAGCAGTTAAGCTCAGCGCACGAGAAGAGAAATGGAAATGAGGAAAGTAAGCAAACGCCTAAAATCAAGAGGGCGTGAGATCAAAACTAAGTTGTTATATTAGATATGTTGTTTTTTTTTTGTTGCATTGAGCTCTTAGCAGTAACGCTTCATAATCTTTGGAGTTATTGTTTGCTAGCGTGGTAAATATAAATTGTTCTTTCAACACTGTGTTGTGTTGTTACTGTGCTAACTGGCTAACAAACCTCTTGAACGCTAACCGGCAGCCGTCAGGTTTCCTTTTATGAATGATAAAACCTGACTACCACCTCCTGCTGGTATGGAGAGTTATTTCCTCTCAGGCAGGTGCAGAACATACATGCTAGTTGGTTGTTATCTGTAGCCTTGAGGTGCGTTCAAGTGCATGTTTTGGCCAAATCACAGGCAACATAAGGCAATGCAACAGTTGGCCTTCATCGCCATTAGTTGTTTCCCCAAAACTGAGCAAACACACTGACATTTAATTTTTAAAGCATGAACAGTAAAAGGACTTTATTACGTCTTTTTTGCAAAGCTGACATTTTTTCCAGAGAGGGATGTAAGAGGAAATTGTGGAAGCCTATAAAAAATGGAAAAGGTTTGTCCTCTGGGGAACATGAATGTTCTCATTACATTTCATGGCAACCTACCAAGTACATTTTGATGTTTCCCGCGTACAACAAGATATTTTGGCATGGTGCTGGAGCCAGGGGAATATTAAAGAGGTCACCCAAAACACTGATACCATACTTCATGGGATCCATGAACATCCAGACCACATTTAAAATCAATCTCGTCATTAGTTTTGACATATCTTGTTCCATCCATTTGGCCTCGGCACGCTTGTATGTGGACCAATTACACGTATGCAGATCTTCCAAATTGTTTCACATTAATGGCCTATAAAGAGAACTGGGTCACTGAGGCCTCCAGCTACTTTGATAAAATGTCACAAATTGAATCCCTGAACAAAAACCAGACTAAAGGAATGTGAATGTAAAATGACCTGTTCTAAATGACCTGTAAAAAACTTTGATCAAACAACAGCAAATAGACACGAATCCCACATTGAAAACATGTTTTAACAAAACCCCTCGAGAATGACAAAACCCAACACACAAAACATGAGGTAAAGAAATGTTTTCGTAGAGAGGGAGATATGAATAAAACACAATTTTAGTCTATATGGACTTCAGCAAAAGGCCTCAGTGAATCCTCTGATATAAGCATTTGGTATGTTCATGCCTCTCTCAGCCAGCCACTTCAATGCACTTTGTAATTGCTTGTGATGGTTTGCTACATATAAATTTTTAACAAGAATGTAAATGTATGATGGGGGTATATAGGGGTGTAAAAAAACCATTGATGCATCACAATGCATCAGTCTGAGTTTGATCCATTTGAAAAGTTTGGATCGATTAAAAGTGATTAATATTGTATTAAGGTGTTTCTTTTTATTGATTGACTGCTGTCTGCAGGCTGCGATGTGTTTCTGTTCCACTTTCCATCTCTCACCGAACACTGGGATACTGAGCTGTTGTTTTGAACATGAAGTCTCATATGTGTTTAATTCGATTGACTTATTCAGTTTAGAAAGTTTTTTTTTAAATATACATGTGTAGAGATGTAATACACTTTGGAAGATCCAAAGCTTATTAAAAATGAATCGTCAGAAAGATGCTGTTCCATTGAAAGAATTTTTAAGAATTCTCAAATTGCTGTTGGATTAAATATATTCAGGTTTTGGAGTCTTCAGCTGATAATAGAAGCAACTTGGTGTTATCCCATTGGGCTTTTGGAAATTGCAATGGGCTTTTTTTTAACGAGGCTATTTTCTGACATTTTTTCAGACCAAATCATTAATCGATGATGAAAAAAATCGTTTGCCCTACTGCTCCTCTTTTAACGCCCTCCCCTACTGTTGAGATAATGCCTGTGATTTGTAGCTATCGTATCTGTCTCTCCCTGCGCCCTGAGGTGTAATATCATTGACCAATATTTTCCGGAGCTTTTCTGTTCACTTGACATCATAATGTTTCACTTTGTGGAGTCATGAAATGAGCTTTTCTGTCAGTGGCAGCTCGTTATTGCGATGTGGCATTAAATTTTACTCATTTTCATTTCAGGGGGGGGAACTCAATCACAACATTTTCTGACTTAGAAATAAAAGTCATTGAAGGAAGACTTAACCCCCCTAAATGAACATTTGTATATCAATTACTCACCCCATGCTACATTGAATTCGTGAAGAAAATGTTGTTTTTCTCGCATGCCTCATGGACAAAGAATCCAAAAACAGAGAAAATGCGTGATGAATTGAAGTCATAGGGGTCTGTGTGTAACGGCACCAAAACTATATTAAAACATCTGTTTACAAACTCTCACATAACTCCTTCAGTGTAACCCAGTCTCATTTATCCAGTTGTGCTCAGTACTTCCCAAACAGACAGTCCTTGCCAAGGGGGGACTGAACAAAAATCGAAACGTATCAATGCTCTCTCCAAAGCCACTCCCATTTACAAAAACAGTAATTCTATATTACTGAAAACAGGAGCTGCTGGTCTATCACTGCCTCGGCCATCTAGTTTGTTTGTCTTATTGTGTGACGTTGGTGTTTTAAAGGGATAATTCAGATTCAGCAAAGTAACACAATAACACAAACAAACTACCAACCAAGGCAGTGGTAGACCAGCAGCTCCTGTGTTCAGTGAGGTAAAAAGATTGTTTTTGTCAATGGAGTCTGGGTTTGAAGAGAGCATAGATAAGTTTCACTTTCAGTTCAGTTCCCCGTCAGAAAGGGCTGTCTGTTTGGGAACTACTTAGCATACGACTGGAGAAATGAGACTAGGATTACACTGCAAAAGCTGTGTGAGCGTTTGTGGATGGACATTTTAATATAGTTTTGCTATTGATAAATGTGGACCCCTAGGACATCAATTCATCAAGAATTTTCTCCATTTCTGGATTTTTCATTTCCCGTGGAGGCATGCGAGAAAAAAAAAAGTTTTCGTCACAATTTTAATGTAACAGGGGGTGAGTAATTGATATACAAGTGCTCATTTGGGGGTTGAATTATTCCTTTAATTTCCTTTAAGATAGAGAGAGGAGAGAACAATGTGACGTGACCTTTGACCTCTAATCATTCACAAAAGGTCAGCTAAAACGAGTGTAAGGAAGGTAAATCTACATCTAATTTTTTTATTTCTGGGTTTTTGGTGCGACTTCATGTTTGATGACAGGATATCACATCATCCCCTCTTTCATTATGGTGTAACCACAGCTGGAGACATTAGGAGATTTTTTTCAACAGAATAAAACGAGAGCAAAAGCACATCTAGCCTCTCCCTTTTCACCCCAGGATTTTTTTTAATTTTTTAATTATGCAGTGACATTTACCAATGTGGGTGTTTTTGTGCTTTCCTGACAAGATATCAGATGTGCAAGTAGTGAAAAAAAGTCTCCTCTATCTTTTTAATTAAACTTGTCTTATTTTTATTGTTCTTATCTTAGCAATGACGAGCTCCCTGTGTGCCATCTCCGGCCTATTCTGAGCACTGTGGTTTAGACAGAATAAGCCTCTTTAATTGCATATGCATGACCCCTTGTCTGAAAGCAGTCACTGTGTCAATAAATTATAGTAAAGGCCAGGACTGCTATCTAGAATATTAATCATCCTACTTCCGCTAAGGCTGTTTTACCGCATTACATGCCCTCTTTTGAATCAGTTCTGTGCGCCACATGTTAGACTACAACTGGGGCAATTAAACATCATATGCTAGAGCCCAAAATTATTATTATTTTACTCAAAATATTCAAATTGATAGAAAGTAAGTGGCATTTTTTAATTTGATGGGGTAAAAGTCCCAGTAGCACATAGAATATGAGTGTAATTTTATACTGTGATATATCAGTGTGTATCATGAAAAACATAATTGAGGAATAGCTTTTGGACAAAATAATCAGAAAAGAAATGACCTTTTCTCAACATACTTCATCACATCCATGCAATAATCATATAAAAAGCCAATAAAGCCACAAAGCAGTGCTGCTCATTGACTTGCAACATTGCCCATTATGTTCTGTAACCTTCTACAACATATTAAAGGGAGAGAATGAGATACAGTGATATAAATGATATGATAAAATCTCTGACCACTGACTTATTCATATCATCTTACAGGATATTTAATCATAGTTCAGGCTTCAGGGACTGTATGTAAATTATTAGTAAGAGAGAGCAGGTCAGAGGCAGTGTTAGGCTCATCACTCAAAAACTGTAATTTGTTACTCTTGACTTGTTACACTTTAGGAAAGCCACATTATTACTTTACTTGCTACTATAAGCCAACAGTAATCTGTTACAGTCTTGTTACTTTTCTGTTACACCCCACAAAATAACTGTGTCCTCTCTCCTCAAAATTCAGACTTCGCATGTGCTCCTCTGTGTAACTGTCACGGTATCTTAGGTAAGCGCAGCTAAGGCTAGATAGCTTGTAAATTATTTTTTACCTGGGGGTCCTCTGTTGCCTGTGACCGATATTTTCTCAAGGATGTGCCTGAAAGATGGAGTCAATCATGGAGCAACATTGCATCCACCACATATCCAGCCACTTGCTTGTGATTCACATTAATGTTCTGTCAGTCACAGTGTTTATTTCAGGAGGTTTGAATAGTAGTGAATAAAACTATTTGTGCAAGTAGTCAATTTAAAAGCAACATTAGTTGTGAAATCACGCAGGGCAGCGCAATGGACACAAGGCAAAATACTCAAATTAAGTGGCACGAATAGAGTAGCGCAATTTTGTGTCATACTTTTTCGCAAGAGTTGAAAAATCTGAAGTGAAAATTCAGCAACCAATTTGTGCTGCAATAGTCAATTAGGATTGAGATCCTCCAGGGACGTATAATGCCAAGGATGTACCAGAGAAAGACCATTCATCGATTCAGTGATTTCACACGCGTATGACATGAGTTATTGGTGTATATGAAGCAAGTCAACACAAACGATTCTAGCATTCAAATTTGCACAAGTAATGTGATGCAAAATTTTGCATCACATGTAGTGTGAACACAACATTAGTACCACTACCTAGAATAACGATGCTCTCTTATCATCTGTCCTCCTGTCAAAATCAAAGTAAAGGGAATATTTCCAGCTGTTGAAGGTAAGCGTTGTCATCCTCCAAGCCACCTCACTGCTTTGTGCCGTGTTACAACGATTACAAAAATGAATGTGACTGATTACTGGATTTTAAATTAGTAGGGACTTAACAACAAAAGGTTGTAAAGAGTTACATGTTTATGGAGTAAATGTAATATTAACACTTGAATTTTATCAATAGTTTGTTAGGCTACTTGTTACTGGGAAGAGTCATTTTATAACTGTAACATTACTGTCCAACAGTGGTCAGAGGTATACAGAGGACGACAGTTCTGTCCCTGCATCATTGTTTTATATGCACAATTAACAATTCCTTTAAGATATTGAAGTTTAAATCCAGGTGCATGATTTAATATGTCATACTAATGTCTACTTTAATATTTTATTTTATGTTAATGTCTACTATAATATTTTATTTTATTTTATTTTATTTTAATGTCTGCTTTAATATTTATTTTATTTATTTCATTGGCTATTTTAGTATCTTATTTATATCTTCATCTTTATCTCTTGTTTCCTTTCATACTGTATTTCTATTTCTACTTTGCACGGAGCATTGGAACAAAAACAATTTCCCCCCGGGGATTAATAAAGTATTCTGAATCTGAATCTGAATCTGAATATTATTTTACACTGTTATGCTTTGACATGTTTTGTGAAGGATGTTGTATCTTTTTTTGTCTCAGTCAAGAGGAAAGTTCAAAGAAAACACTGATAACCATGTTGAGGTGAAACATGATGTTCAGCCCCCTCACAACCCCAGTAACTTCCATACAGTCCCTACTACGTCTATGTGTATCAGGACCCATAATAAGGGGTCCACAACCCCTTTTTGGGTCAGGAGATATAATATCAGCAACACTAGACTACAAGATCGACCCATGCAGCTGATTGCACCATTACATTCTGTTATTTCTAATGAGTGCATGTGCTGTGGTTCAAACATGGTGATGCAAAACATTAAACAAAACTCTGTCCTGCACCTTTTATGCAGGCCAGAATGCAGACAGCTCTCCCAGCCAGACTGAAATGGAAAACGGTTAGATAAAATTGGCTACTTCCTGGAGTCTGGAGAATAGTCACACACATACACACAAAAGGAAGGGCAGGGAGATGTAGACAGAGAGAGAGAGAGAGGAGGGGACAATGCGAGTCTGCAGCCACTTCCACACACACAGTCCCTGTGACAGACCTTTTCCCCCTGACTGATTACTTCCAGACTACCTTAAATAGCGGCGCGGTCCTCTGAACCGTTTGGGCTCTTTGCGTTGCGCTCTTGCGTGGCGCCAGTGGGGGATCCTGGGACAATGTGGGGATGAGCTATTGACTACCCCCATGAGCGCGCGCGCGCGCGCGCGCACACACACACACACACACACACACACACACACACACACACACACACACACACACCCCTCCGCCGTCCAACCCCGCACATATCATCATTATCAGCCTCCCCCCTCCTGCCCTGCAGCGACACTGGCTCACTGACACATTAACATACTGCTGCCTGCACCTCCTCCCCTGGACTACTGTCTGTCTGTCTAGGGAACACAATTAGGCTTCGGAGGAGACACACGCATACATGTCAGAGAAAAAGGCAGTCATGCTAATGCAGCTCAGTGTGTCTGAAGTCCTCTGCAGCCACCGATGCTGTAGGTCTCCTCAGCTGTTTAGAATAAATTTCAACAGAGTTTGGTGCGTTTTACAGGTTGCACGCTCATTATGCAGCATTGCAAATAAGTTGAATAGTAGAATAATGCAGCCTTTATCAAACTATCTTGTCTTTTCTCTAATTTTATTATTATATTGGCTTCCATTAAAAAAGGAAGAGCTAAATAAACAGCCTCACTGTTTGTTCGTGTCTGTCTCCGTCTCCTCCACTGCTCATAATGTCGTAAATTGATCAAATCAAACTATTAAGCTGTCATAATAAATATGGATTTAGCTGATACAGACAGTAAATAAAGTGGGCAGATCCTGTTGCAGATCTACTGTCAGGCATGAAAGGAAATTGATCCTCAGCCGATGGACCATCTTTACTGTATAAATAAAGCAGGGTGGGAACTGTTGTGTTGATAATGAAGACAGACAAACTCAAAGGACACTTGTGTTTGTCCCGCCTGAGGGATGAAAACGTCCAGAGGGCGGCAGCAGCGCGCTCTCATCTGGGTTTCGGACATGTTGGCTTCTTAAATCCTCACTGCCCTAAGTAAAGGCTCGCAGGCACAAATTCACTCTCCTGGTTCTGGTCCTTGTGGCAGAAGACCCCAAGTAGAGTCCTTTAAACCAAAGCTGAGCAGTGTCCAACTACAACCCATAAAATAAGGGGAAACTATCCTGATGGATCAACATGACAATAAGATGTTTATGAGACAGTAAATACTGTATATACATCTTATTGTTTCCCAGCATCATAAATACACACTCACAGCATACATGCGTTATTTAATAGGAATATACTGCTAATAAAACACTGATCAGATACGTCAGACAACAGAAACATCAGATATTAATGACATTATTGACAAGTTTTGTCCTTTATTCTTAATTCTCACGTCATTAAAGCTCCTTCAGTAAAGTATACGTGCCACAAATACGCCTTTATAATCTTAACCTATTAAATTGTAACTCTTATTTGACATTCGTAACAGAAATGAGTTGAATTTGAGTTTGTAATTTTTGACCAAACTGCTTTCCCAACCTCGCCCTCGTATTCCCTGCGTTACACTTTGTCAACTTTTTCTGGGGAAATGTTAACTTTCCTACTCCTTGTGTGTGTGTGTGTGTGTGTGTGTGTGTGTGTGTGTGTGTGTGTGTGTGTGTGCGTGTGTGTGCGCGCTGTGGGCTCTGCTTGGTGTTGTTTGCGCTACACAATCACATTTCTTTTAAGCGACAGGGTGTCTAGACACACACGTGACCGGGCGCGTCAATGCGCACTGGAGACTGGAGACGGAGCAAGGGCACCCAAACCATCCGCCTCATTTACAGACAGAGAGTCTTCTAACCCCCCTCGAGATCACTCGTCGGCTCGCTTTCTTTCCACACTCAGACACGGAAACTTCGTGTGAGATACGAGGTTGGATTATTTTATCTTAAAGGATTCGCCTACTAAAATAGGTTAGGAGGCTCGGTGCGTGGACGCAAACCCGAGGGTCTCTGTCTCTCTCTCGCTTTTCAAACGCAACTCAACTCGGGGTGAGAGATTCAGTCCTGGATTTTTTGCTCCCTGACTCTTTGGACGAGGCTCATTCTTGCCAGCAGACCACATCCTCTGCAGACGAGTGGCATATTTAGACGATAACGGATAAAAAAGCCCGTGCGAGCCTGCTGGAGAGCCCTACTCTGTGCAGTCGGATCAAGGATTTTGTGGATTAATGCTCTTGAAGACACGGCGGCGAGCTTCGGTTTTCATGGGATAATTGTGATAGCGTTTAGGCTTAATTAGGCCCCAGTTTGTCTCATCACCACTGCAGCTAATGCGCATATAAAAAGATGTTTTGACATTGTTTTTTAAGGCTGAAAATCGGCACAGAGAGTGTTTTAAAGGGGTCAGACCTCAGCGCTGTAGGCTGCACATCACCAAGTGAGTAATTGTAACACGCTCAGGCTACATGCTGCTGTGCTGTAGCAAAGGTGGATAAGCTGCTAGATTCATTTTTATAGACTCGTCTTAAACGCCTGGAAGTGATGGTTATTTATCCCCGGAGGAACAGCTGACTGTCCCGTGAACCTCGACTGCTTTTCGGTGATCAAGTCTGCAGGAGACGGCAACAGAGACTGGCGTATGCTACAGATTTCCTCTGCTTATCCAGCTCCCAGTTTTTCCACCGTATTTTCTCAGGCTGCTTGTCATTGCCTGGACTCGGATCCCGGAATCTTCATGATTTGCGGACACCATGCTCGTTTTTTAGCCGGGGAACCCTCTTTTCGTCCCGCATGTTTAGGACCAAACGATCGGGGCTCGTCCGGCGACTCTGGAGGAGCCGTGCGCCCGTGGAGGGCGACGGGGAGGCGGATAGAGGGACGCATGGCTCCGGGGGCTGCTGCATGGGCAAAACGACAAAGGTGGCCAAGTCCAACGCCGGGTCGGAGGCTGAATTGAAGGCGTTGACCCACTCGATACTGAAAAAGATCAAAGAGAAACAATTAGAGGTGCTTTTGCAGGCGGTGGAGTCCAAGGGGGGTGCCCGAAGCCCCTGCTTGCTCCTGCCCAGCAAAGTGGACGCCAAAGTGGGTCAACAGTCTTACTCTCTCCCCATGCTGCTGTACAAAGTGTTCAGGTGGCCGGACCTCAGGCATTCCTCGGAGCTGAAGAGGCTGTCTTGCTGTGAATCCTACGGGAAAATCAACCCAGAGCTCGTTTGCTGCAACCCGCACCACATGAGCAGACTTTGTGAACTCGGTGAGCTGGATTATTATAATAACCTCCACACTCACAACAAAAAAGTTCTGAAATTGCGTTTAATTCTCTGGTGGCTGGGCCTCATTTTGAATCAAGCACACACACTCAGACACCGTGTCATTATGTCAAAGAATTACCAGGCTCTTAAAGGGATAATTAGCCTAATTCAAATGACATCACCTCTCTTGGCACAGTTGTCTTGAGTTTCCATAAGGTCAAACTTGACCGATGTGGAAAGCGTGCCAAGTGGTCCTCTTCATCTTTTGTGGCAGTAAGGTGCCATTTAATTTGAAATTGGCACATAAAAGTGAGATAGTCATTTTCTTCCTCACCCAATTACTATAATGATTATGTTTTGCTTGGATGTGTTTTTAAACACCAAATATATTTATTTCTTAATTAGACAACATCCCGACTTTAACCATGTGTTTTTGGCGCTTTAAAGGTGCCAGAGCTGTTTATTCCACCTTAAATCAAGATAGCCTATTTTCAACTTCATCAAAGCCCCGCTTTTTAAACAAACAGCCCATCTGGTATTTCAACATTTCACAATTGGCATTTCCAAAGTGCAAAGCGACTCATCCAGGGCTTTACAGTCTTTCCACGGTGAAGTTTCCAGGGCCTGTATGTGTGTGTGTGTATGTGTATGTGTGTGTGTGCTTGCTTGCTTGGCGTCCCGGGCCAAAAGAGGCCCGTATCTCAGTTTGTCCTAGACGCTGATAGTGGCCCTCCTGGCGCCAGGCGGCCCCCTGTTTATCTGCCTGCCAATGAAAGGCAATAGCCGCCCGGCCGGCCTCACCGCCTGCCTCTCCAGGCTGAGCTGACAGACACAAAACCTTTTCCCAGAAGAATGACAGCTCTTATCATAAAGTTTAGATCTCTCCCTTGTTTTTTTTCTCATGCTCTTGCTTCTTTTTTTTCTCACTCCATGCAGAGTCTCCTCCTCCTCCATATTCGCGCTATCCCATGGACTATCTTAAACCACCAGGTGAGCTGGATGCACACATACATTAATGCCTATTTTTTGATTTTCATGCAAAACATACACATCTTAAAGGCCATCTTGTATTCATGAATGTTTATGTGCTGTCTGACATTACATATGCATATGGTCTGACACACTTGCCCCGCTGTGTGTGTGTGTGTGTGTGTGTGTGTGTGTGTGTGTGTGTAGGAAACAGCTCCATGTTATGTTGTGATTTATGATAGCAGTGGAGTGGCACGCCTGCCTGGCTGGGCAGTTCTAGCATGGCTGGCAGCCAGGGCAAAGCAGCACAAAGTTGAGATACCAGCTATAGACTGACTGGCTCACCAGGGGCAGAGTGTGTGTGTGCGAGTGTGCGTGTGTGTGTGTGTGTGTGTGTGTGTGTGTGTCTGATGGGAGGGTGGTTGTATGGGTGTTTGTTTGTGTGTCCATCTATCTATTGTGAATTGCAGCACAGACAGTGGCGTCTCTGGAGCCAGTCTGCCTTTATCAGCCGAATCAATCATCAGATTAAGGTTTAGGACTTGTGTGTGGGGGTGTGTGTCATCGTCCCACATCTCTGTTTGTTTTTGGGAATGGGAGAGAGAGTGTATGCATGCACCATTTTATTTCTTCCAACTTTTTTTTTTTTTTGCCTCAGCATGCTTTGGTCTTGCTTAATTGTTTTCTCCCTCCACCTGCGCCAGACTCTGTGTGCTGCCGTGGTTGTCATCCTATTCCCCCGTGCAGGAAAGTGGCATCGGGTTATGTCATCACCTATTAAGTCAGTTTTGAAGTGTGTTAGATTTCAGGCTATAACCAGAATAGTGCGAGACAAGGGAGGAAGAGAAGGAAATGAGGTTAGTCTCACACCGTGTCACAGAGAGGATGGCAAAGATATAAAGCGCAGCATATAGTTTTTAATATTCAGAATCTGTCCCTCGCTTCTTTGCTCATTTACCTCCATCTTGCCGTCTGTCAGTGCAGGAAAAGCTCAGAGCTGAACAATGACTGTTCCGCCGACCAGCCGGCCAGTTAGTCAGGAGAAGGAGAAAGTGGCTTTCAGTGAGTGGAAACAATAGGAAGTCATTGCAGCTGCAGCTGAGGTTCTTCAAAGACCCCCCTCCTTCCCTCTGTCTTTATTAACCAGGCTGTCGTGATAGTGTTTTATCTGAAAAGCATTTCCAAGAACCTTAAATACAAGCAGCATTGATATCGAAAATGATCGCCACAGTGAAATCCACTTCATGATGCATGATATCTCTCCCGAACTTCGTGTCTTTGTATGAATTCAGTTGGAAACATTCCAGTGATGAAAGGAAATAAGAAAGTAAATAAGAAATGCAAGCTGGATGCAGACAAAGGAAATGATTATACAACCCATGTTACCACCCTGTTTCCCCTTTCCCCTTTTTCAAACTTGAATTGGTTTGACTGTGTGGGAATTAAATGTTGCCAACAAGAAAAGAACAAGGCGAGAAAAAAAAAATCACCAGGTTTCTCCCAAGTAGAGACTTTTTTTTTTTTTTTTTTTTTACAAAAAGTTTTAATACAACTTTCTTTAAAGTAATATTTTTGTCAGTATCCAAGTGCAGCAGTCTCTAGGTCACCTGTCATGCTGTTTCCTCATTCAGTCAGTGCAGCTGCAGTTGTGGTTAATCAAAGTAGACTGTGTCTGTCTGGCTGGCTGTCTGGCTGTCTCTCTATTGGCGAAGGAGGGTGAAAGACAACATGTATTAATAGGACAATGGAGCAGGCTGGAGGGTACAGACACACACACACACACACACACACACACACACACACACAGAGGACAGATGAGCTTATCATGCAGAAAGATGGGGGGTTTTACCCCAGTGGCCTCGGGGAGCTGTCAGTCATCCACTCCTTCTCATTACTGGAGGCCATTACAATTTTCTATACCCCTCTCTGTATTTGCTTTACATTAGGCTGTGTTAAATCATCATGACATTCAGAAAATCTGCATAGATAACTTTTAGAAGGCAGTCAGACGTTGTAAAAAATCTGCATGAAGCGGAAAAGCGTTGGATTTTATGATGATGGTTTTATGATTCCAGTGAGCAGGAAGTCGGGGGTTATATGTGTCAGGGCGCCTGTCCGCTCCAGCAGCGGCGGTCAGTATGAAAGCAGCCGAGACGTAAAAACGCTACCTTGTTTCAGCTCTGGGGAATATAAATCACACACTGTTTAGCTCTTTCTCTCTGATGCCCCCTCAGCCCTGTGGTCAGCTGTGAACTGTTGCCCGGGAGACCAGGGCAAAGGCTGCTGGCAGCCAATGAAAGCGAGGCAGGCTTGGGCTATGCCCGTGCATCTCGTTACTGTGACCACAAGCAGCACGGGCCGCGTCCGGACGGGGAAGGGTGGCAGGGAGGAGGGCTCGTGGGGGAAACCGCTCTGGTCGCTGTCTCTTTATTACTTCATAGCTACTGCAGCCTGCTCGGTCAAACAGGATGAGCCAATGAGACGATCTGTTGGCTGGAGAGTGGAAGTATTCAACACTTACACCTTCCTCCTCACACACTGAACCCCTTCTCACTGTATTTCCTCAGTCTGCAAGTGTTTAAAACACCTCAGATTAGTCAGTTAAATGGTCGTTTATGCCTCTTTAGCAACATACTTAGTAACGTTTTCTGCAATGCAGAAAATTGCACTTTTGAGTCATAATTCAGTCACAGTAGAGGCGATCACCACCACACACTGTGGTTCAGTGGATAGAATGTGTAGCGCAGCGTTGACGCGCAGCAAGAGGAATCTATCATTGGTGAATACTAAGCTACCAGCAGCAGCAGCAGCAGCTCTGTAGCAGAGCTAGCTCGCTCGCAATGGCGTGCTGCTCCGCTTAACACACACAGCGGTTTTTGTTAAAGCTCCATTCAGGTGTCATGTTGAAACTAGTCTACATTACAAGTCTTAGTGGGAGTTAAGCATTCAAAGTCAAAGAGAGGGAGAGAGAATGAGTAGTTTTCCTTTCTTGTCTGCCTTTAAGTGCGCCGTACATCTATGGCCAACAACTTTCAAGGCCTTTCTGAGCTCTTTCTGCCAAGGCCGCCACAAACATATATAACTTAATGGAGAAACATTTCTGATAAGCCTTTGCCGTTGGTGTTAATACTCATATTGCTACGTCCCTAGAGAACAGCAGGAGCAGGAATAACACCAAGAGACAACTAGCAGTCTAGTTTGGATCTCTATTAAAAGAGGAGACCTAGAACACATTGAAGTGTTGAGCGGAGATCAGAGGTCTCCAGCCCGAACCCTCGCCTCAGTCGTTAGCAGGAAGGATACGGCTCCTTCCAGATCAGCAGCTCGTCTATGCAGAGATGCAGGGCCTAACGTTCCTCCTGAAGCAGTGGATTATGGGGGATTATCAGGGGTGTAAGAAACTCTCCTCTGTAAGTCCTCTCTGTGTGTGTGAGAGTGTGAGCTTCGTCGTCAGCGTCTTCATTAGGCATTGATTTCACCGGAGTGATTGACGGTCTCACAGCTGCTGCTTCTCCCCTCACACACATACACACATGCACACACAGGAACACACACAGTGCTAATTCAAAGTCTCTCTTTCTTCTCTATTAGATTCTCCAGACTCTGGACCTTCATCCAGTGATACTGGGGGAACGACATACTCGGCCCCTGTGGGGCTTTCAGGTAAATATTCCTTCAAATAGATTTCTTTTTCTGTCATCTCTCTCTTTTGAAAGTTATATTATTTTCCTCCTCTGTTTTCTTTTCCTTCTCATATGCATTCCTCTCAACACACACTCTCATCTCCCCTCCATACTTGTGATGATGAGGCGGTGATTGTGGAGGCCCCTGCTTCCCCTCTGTAA
Source organism: Epinephelus fuscoguttatus (assembly GCF_011397635.1). NCBI lineage: Eukaryota > Metazoa > Chordata > Actinopteri > Perciformes > Serranidae > Epinephelus > Epinephelus fuscoguttatus. The sequence continues at coordinate 14,781,374 of NC_064769.1, forward strand.
TAAAATAATAAAAAAAAAAGCCAGTGAAGGAGGGTGGTGTATTTCTCCCACATCCACATAAATTCCTCCCTCCTGGCTCTTTGAACAACGCTCCTCTCTTCTCCTCTTCCTCTTCTCCCTTTCCGTGTTATGTTGTAATGGAAGACAAACACGCCGGACCGTTGTTTGGAGAAGAATATGCTCTGTGCGTGCGGTATTGTGGGAAAAAATAGCAGCAAAAAAAAAGAGGCTTCAACTGACATGCGAGTGTTTGTTTGGGTGTGTTTGTGCGTACAGGGGACGTCTTTGTGGACAGTTAACTCTCCTCTGGGCTCTGTGTGCGGATAAGAGTGAGACACAGGCGCCTTTCTTTCTTCCATCTCTCATGCAGGACGTGTTTCGGGCTTCCTCAGCTTTTCTCCCATAATCCCCTTTGGCAGCCTTGCCTTCCTTACCCAGCGCCCTGTCCGCAGGCTACAGAATAAGATGGTGTTCACAGGAGGGAGAGAGAGGGAGTTTGCTCTACTCTCCCTGAGATTGCTCTGTGCTGTTCTCTGCTTCCCTCTGCCTCAGATGGTTCTCATTACTGGGCCTTTAAAGCCTGTTTTATGTCAGTTGGTGTTCGCTGCCCATTTTCCCCCCTCCTTTGTTTGGTGGTAGGGGGGTTAGCTTGACTGCCTGCATGTGTGTGTGTCCTTAGATGGGGGAAGAGATTGGAGCAGTGCTTACAAGAACAGAGGAACTAAAAAATCAGTCTCTCCTCTCCTTCTTCCTCTCCTCCCCTCCTCACCTTCAGATGGACACTAAAGTCCTCCCTGTGTGCATTAACTTAAGACACATTTTAGACCCAGTTCAAACTGTGAAACCCAAGAAGCGGAGTCTTAACAGGCGCCCCCACGCTCCCTCCCTTGCTCCTTCCCTCCCTTAGCAAGGCGTACCCTCCTCCTCCTCCTCCTCCTCCCCTGTTTTCCTTCCTGGCGAGGATGACATGGCAGCGGCGGCCAGCACTCCACTGAATGGGCCTCCTCAGTAAAAGCAGTAGAGGTAGAAAGGCCAGGGCGGGATGGCCGAGGCACTCTGCCCTCATGATTTCCCTGGCAAGCTAAGAAAAAAAAAGGCTGCTCCATTCCCCCTCCTCCCCTCCTCTCATACTCCCTCACTCCCTCTCTCCCTGCTTCCCTCCTTTGCTCCCTCCCTCTGGGGCCCTGACAAAAGAAACATGGCTCTCCCAGAGGCCCGCTGCTGACCTTCTAATTCACTCATTCTGCCCTTTTTATGTTCTTCTCCAGACATATTTACAGAGAGGAAGAAGGAAGAGAGAGGAGGGTGGCTTTGAGGGAAGGAGGGTGGCAAAGACTTGAAGTCAGCGAGCGCTGTACTGTTACTTTTTTATTTGCATAGTAGAAGAATAAGTAAGTGCTTGATTAGAAAAAGCTAGATTGGATTTGAGAAGCTGCTGTAGCCATACTACAGAGCTGTGCATTAGCAAGAGAAAAAAGGCCAAAACAGATCCCCTTTCATCTACAAAACCCAGCTGAGACAGAGCTGATGAGATTAGGTCAGAGATCCAACATCCTCACCTCCCATCTCTCCCTTATTTTTTTTTATTCTCCTTGTTTATCCATCTTGAAAAAACCCAGAGACCATCCAGGCTAGAAGGAGTTAAGTGAGCTGCGACAGCGACAAGCGCAAATGCAAACTAGGCTGCCTGCCAGGCTACCAGCTCCAAAGCTCCTCTCGCTGGCTCACGTCATCAGCTTGGAACAGAGCAGAGAGGAGGGAAGAGGAGTCGGAGAGGAGAGGAGGTGGGGGGGGGGGTTGATGGCTGGAGGCCTGGAGCTGGGAGTCAGGGTGCTGATCTTGGTTTGAGCTGGCGTGAGGGCTTAGCTCAGAGGTTTAGGTTCACCCAGAGAGAGATCAAGAGGGAGATTTGGAAATGGGAGATCGGGTCAGGGTTAAGAGGGCGCTGGATTGTTGGTTATGAATCTGCGGAGTGTTAAGTAATATTTAAACTTGTTAGAGACTAGATCGTTTATGAGCAGCTCTGGTGGCACCCACACAGCCAAACATCGGTGTTGTCAGGCTCGGAGATGTCTGGAACATGTTGTCTTTAATAAAAGACCTCTGTGAGTTTGACAAGATGGAGGTATAGGCTGTGGGACAAAGTGTGGAAATGTATGTACAAGGGCTGGGTATCATTTAAAGAAATTTCTATGCTAGTGTTGCTATGATAGCTGAGTTTTGGTACCAATACCAAATCAATACTTTGACTATTAGACTGTTATACTTTGAAATCAGACTGTTTTTCACTTGAAGAAAGAATCCAAATCCAACGTGTTAGATATTGTCTAATCAAAAGCAGCCGTACATAGAATTGTCTGAAATTGGCAAAATTTTCAATTGAGTCTGGAACAATCTGACCAAAGATGAAGTCATCCGGATTATGAATCTGACTGATAGTATTTGATAATCAATGACACATTTTAGTCAGTCCAAAGAAGTGTTGACGATCAATACCCAGCCATTCTGTGCACCTGCATTTAATCTTCTATAAAGACGATTTATAGACGTCTGTTCGTGTCTAGCTCTTATTGGATGTGAAGCATCGGTGTGTGTATGTCGGTGGCGTGCCTGCTGGTGCCATCGGGGACTCACGCGGAGTGCCTGTGTGTAAGAGGATCCAGTCGGGCTGCGGTGACATGTACGCACACACCCGCGCATTTTCACACATACACACAGACGGGCAGATAGAATGACCTGGTGCGAGCCCTGGCGCACGGCCGACTGTCACACAGGCGCTTCCTCCCACTGCAGGTTAAATTTAGGCCGAGTTGTATTCTTATACCACCAGCCAGTCACCTCGCTCGACAGACAGTCGGCCAGCCCTTCAGTCAGTCAATTAGTCATCCAGTGAATCGGCTGGAGGTATAACCTTCATCAGGGGCTCTGACAGAGATTAAATTTAGTCCTGGCACCTCGGCTCATTAAATCAAACTAGTTCTGCTGTCATACGGAAGGCCCTGAAGAAACGGCCCATTTTTGGTGCAAATGCAGCGAGAGAAAGGGCCTGCACCTTGTTGTGATTTTTTTTTTTTTAAGAATTATGTACAGGAAGTGAGGTTAAAATTGCATATCACCTATGTTATACCTAAGACACAATCTTTTCAGAGGCTAACTTCCAGCAATCGAAGTCAGAAACAGAGCGCCCTCAGTCTCCCTCCTCTCTCTCGGCATTCCTGCCTTGTTTGGGTTAGCGGGTAAAGGAAAGGGCTGCGCAGGATATGACCTCATGTCTTTGAGGAAAAGGAGAGCGGACAGGGAGGCAGCCGAGGCCTCTTCTTGACGGAAAACAAACACTGGAGTGCACCAACCAGAAAGAAGGAGGGAGTTAAACAGAGAAGAAAGAAAGATTTCTGCAAAGATAGAAATGTACATGAAGCCTGTTACCACTTGCTATGGAAACTAGTTTATAAGAAAATGAACCCAGTAAAACTGTGCTTTGGTGAAGTCTTCTCCTTTTGCTTGAGCAGTAAGGAGGAATGAAGTAGGGAGAGAAGATGGCGGCTTTGGGTGGAGGGAGAGATGGCCGGCAGCTCTGCTCTGTTCTCTGTAATTTGGAGGCTGTGTGTTCAGCCAGCGAGTTGAGCCGGGCCGCTCCGTGCCGGGGCCAGGATCTCTCATTACTCCCCACTTCCTCTCCTTGCGCGGCAGCCAAGCCGCCTCTTGGCAAGGGACTTAATTTTGGTTTTGGCCATCCTCTGTTCCCCACCCTGTGTCATTATGCTGCACAAATCGAAAAAACAGCACGCGGAGACAGTGGAGGATGGAGAGACGGAAGGGGGGAGAGAGAGGAGAGAAGAAAGTGTGCCTAGCTTGTTTGGGTTTGTGCTGAAGATTTTTCTCAGATTGAGATCCTCTGTGCTGCGTCGTTCGCAGCGTAGCATCAAAACAGCAGTTACAGTTGAAAACATTAGCCTACTTTAGCATCAGCCCGTTGATTGAAAGGTGGGCTATGCAGATTTGGCCGTGAGCCAGAGCTGGAGGGAAGCCCAGAACAAGATGAACATTGTTTTGGTTTGCAGTCACTCTGTGGAAGTGGATTTTGACATTACCTCAATGTATGAAGATATGAAAAAGAGACAGCGTGTGTGTGTGTGCGTGAAGGAGAAAGAGGAAGGGAGGGAGAGAACCCCCCTTTAGTAGGATAAAGACGGAAATGGAAATAAGTGGAGACACATTCCTGTAAACCTGTGTGTGTGTGTGTGTGTGTGTGTGTGTGTGTGTGTGTGTGTGTGTGTGTGTCAGATTTCTAGTGTGACACACAGTCCTGCTGTCTCCACCCTCCCGCCTGCTCATTCATGTAGTCAGTTTGTCTTTTGTGTACTCAGACTGGAGGGGTGCGTGTGTGTCTTTATCTCAGCGACAGACTCAGCCCTGTCAGTAGCCACATCTCTATCACAGACCACAGTGCTGGCATAATCACACACACACACACACACACACACACACAGACATACAGAGGTGCATAATTATCAATAACACAACAAAAGCTGCAACCGCACACACAACTGGCTCTGCTGGTTGTCTGCCTCTGTGTTTGCGTTCGTATTATTTGGTTCCCACGGTGTTTTAGTGTGACAACAATGTAGGTGATTGTTCAGCTTGTCTGTCCATCTGTCCGTAGCCGGTGATCCTCTGACTTGTGTGTTTGCAGAAGTGAGCTGATGACATCATCACAGCCTGCCTGGCACCTTACATCCAACTAGTGTTTATTTGTCCTGTCACCCTGGGAAAGCTGGGCTGCAGGGGATCGTTTTGTGTGTGTGTGTGTGTGTGTGTGTGTGTGAGGGGCAGCATGATGAAGTGTTGGAATAATAACTCCACAGGAGTAGGAAGGAGGTGTTACAGGGGAATAAAATGTCCTTCAGTGAGGAAAAAAACGCATCGTGCTGTAGTTTTATGATAATGTGGATCCAAATGGAAGATGCTACCCAATTAATTATGAAACGTCCCTGTATTTTATCTCAAACAGAGATAAACACCGTGCTCCGAGCGGCATCAAGATATGTGGATCATGTAATTATAGCGGAGACTTCTACTCAGAGAAAATTATACTGTAGATGGAGGCTTAAGGAAAACATGCGCCATTTCTTCTCCTTATCTCCTCCCGGTCGTGGCCGGATGGTTCGTGTTAGAGATGGCGTGTCTGCAACTCATTCTCTCTCTATCTGTGTTTCTGCGAGGAGTCAGATCTTAGAGATAGTGAAACTGTGCCACTCCCCTGTGTGGTTTTCCTGCCATCAAGGCTTATTTAGGTTTCCTGAAGTCGGAGGGGGACTTCACATCTGCTTACGTAACCTGCCACCGTAAAGAGGTGCTTCCTCTGTCAGCTACGTCTTTTCTATTTATCTATCTTCTAGGGCTGATCAACGTGTCAACTTTCAGGGTTGGAAATGAACTTTTTGGTCCACCTGCCACTGTAGCTGGCGAATTTCAAAATCTACCAGCCACTCAATAGATAAACATTGTTGTTGTTGTTTTTTTGGGTGGTGAGTGAAGCAAATCCAGCAGCCACTTACATGTTTTACTTGGCTGGTGCTAATTTCCAACCTTGCATTTCTTCAAAATTGTTGCTTTGCAAAGGATGCACTTTAAAGCAAATTAGTTGCACCTTGTACACTTTCTAGATCACTGTGGCTTTGGAAAGAAGATAGTATTTGAAGGCAGTTGGAGGCTATATTAGCTGCTACTTGCATAATGCAGCTGAATGTCCATCCAAATCTTTGGTGATTGGGTTGCATTGTGGTTAACACCAGCGTTTGACAAGTACTCCTTTAGGACAAACAGTGCAGTCCAGAAGATTATTAACACAGTTTAGATTTTACAAGTTGCATGCTCCTCTGCGTGACAGATAACCAAAGACACACCAAAATGACATCAAAGAACAAGTAGCGACAAAGGCTGCCATCGCCTGTGTCTTGGCCAAAAAGTTACGCTTGAACACACCTCAAAGGCTACAGCCAACTAGCACTTGTGTTTTGTGCCTGCATGAGCGGGAAGAACTCTCCATAGCAGCAGACGGCTGTAGTCTGTAGTCGTCATTCAAAAAGGGGAAACCAGGAGCCTGACAGGATGGACTCGCTAGTTAGCCAGTTAGCATGTTAACAACACAAAACAGTGTTGAAAAAATGTGGGATATTTATCATGTGTTAGGGGACAATAATAGAAAGCTGTTTCTGTTAAAGAGGCAAAATGTCATTGTTGTTTTGATCTCACACTCTCTTAACTCTAGCCGTTTGTTTACTTTCCTCACTTCCATTTCTTCTCTTGTGCACTGAACTGAACTGCCAGTCAGAGTAACCTCATTCAATGACGAGCTCTGCCGCCTTAAAAGCCAATGTGACACACTGAATCAGTCAATTAATAGCTGATAAGGGCTGATTAATGGCCAACTAGTGCCAATGGTGCGAGACACACTGCCAACCATTGGCTTGGTGTGTCAGGGCCCCTAAACTTCACAGCTGTGTTGCTGTTTGGATGTAAGACAAGGACACTCCTCTGTCTTTGCTGCACAGAACATCTGACCTTTCCCTTTCTGAAGGGGTCATCTGTCAGCGAATAAGAAGAAAGTGAAGTAAACACAACAGGCAACAAGCCTGCTGTTGAGGACTCTAACTTTTATTAACTCAAAAAAATCAATGCGACCAAATATTTTGGTGAACACAGCAAAAGCGAGGGAGAAAGAAATGCACAGGCTTTCATTACAGAAACACACACACAGGGCTGAACATATACGGCGTGGAAGAGAGAACAAAAGGAATGCCTCCGGGGTGACCCTTGACCTTTGGAATAGACTTTCCCTGGCTCGAGAGAGGGTGTTGACTTAGAAAATAAGGCACCATGAAGAGTCCTTCCTTCCCCCTGGAGCTGTTTCCTTCATGTCTTCCCCATTCCTTTCCTCAGCCGCTGTGTGTGCGTCTGATGACGACAGGGTCATTACATGTCTGAGGAGAGCGGGGCACACACTCAAACACACACCCACACACGTACACAGGGCTCTCAGGGATCGATATGAGACTCGTTCACAGGAGCCTCCTCACTATTTACTGATGTTGATAGTGTTGTGTCCAGAAGTGAAGGTTGAAAATTGAGTGTGTGTGAGGGTGTAGGTGTGTGACTGTGTTGACTTCTTAAAGTATAGCAGGGACCTGGTGTGTGTGTGAGTGCTTGTCTGTGTGTGTGTGTGTGTGTGTGTGTGTGTGTGTGTGTGTGTGTGTGTGTGTGGAGTCAGACAGAGGTAATGATTAACCTTTCCAGACTGGCCCTGGGAGAAGCACCCAGTCTGTCGTCGCCCCTCCCCCTCCTCTCTCAGCCGCCCCTCCTCCCTTCCATCAAGTCCAATTGTCTCAGCTAGCGTGGCGTCCAGTCTTTAAGACCTTGGACCATTAAAATCCACAGGGGAGCTAGCGGTGTGTGTCTTTGGCCTCTCTGTGCTGCGGTTTAAATATTTTGCATTGCGCAGGGGGTTTATTTAATCACAGATATTTACAGTGTTTCCCCTTCCCCCCAGACCTCACAGACATAAGCTGATCATCCATTAAATACCTAGAAAACATGGGAGCAATATGCTGTTTTTGTTTGCATGGTTTTGCTAATGGCTAACATCCACATTAGCGCTCACCAGCTGCTTTCTTAAATTGCGCCTCTAACAAGGCGTGTTATCATTTTTATCATCCACAATCATGTGACTTAACTATCTTCAGTAATGATCTTTCAACCTTGTAGCTCTCATCTTGCATCATAATGAACCAGCAGAGAAAGTCTTTTTATTTTTTGGACAGGGTTTATGTGTGGGCCCATGGGACAAACCAGACTGGGACAGACCAGCAGCAGACATCTGACTGGGGCAGAGCGGAAAGGGCCGGGGTGACAGATGGCCTCAGGCTGCCAGCTAGCCTGCTTATCTCCAGCGAGGAGAAGCCAGAGACACACAGGCTGAAAGGCCGCAGAGCAGACAAGCAGGTGGGGGCGGCAGACAGATAGACGGACTAATGCTCCGATAGGCAGACATCCAGAAAGCAGAAAGACAGATGTACAGACAGAGACTGCAGACAGTAAGCGTTCAGGGGCTGGAGCTGACGGAAACACGGCGCTCCAAGGACAGATGGAGTTGGCGCAGACACTCTGACGACACCGTCTGACACACACACCTATGTAAGAAGCACCTGAAATAGTGTCGAGGCGTAACATGAGGAGCATGAACGGCGGACACCTCGCACGCAAACACATGACGTGTTGAAAAATTAAAATTCAGTTAAATGAGCCTTGCGCTTGGAGCGGAGTGTGTCGATACCGGACCACTCACACTGGTGTGTGTGTGTGTGTATATACAGTGTGTGTGTGTGTGTGTGTGTGTGTGTGTGTGTGTGGTTCTGTGTTCGGCAGCATTACTCATGAGGTGTAAGCTCATCTGCTGTCAGGACAAGCTGTGAACATAGTCTTCACGAGGCTGCGCCCCACAGATGGAGGAGTCTGCCTGTCTGGCTTTCTCTCTGCTGATACACTGAACAGAATAAGTTGGGGTTTGTTTACCTGAAAGCATAGTTTGATGCGGACAGAATACTGTGACTATTTTTGTGTCATTTGTCTCTCTCTCAAATTACCTTCCAGTCGCTCTCTTATCTTAACTGTTGCTGTGCTGCTTTGCACTAAAGTTTTACTCATTTTTTGTTCTTGGCATGTGAAAACAGTTGTATAATATCCTTTGTAGCTCTTCAGGAAGTTTACCAAAGTCTAAGGAAATAACCCCTGATGATGTCATAGTGATGTCTTTATGGTTATCTCAGTTTGGTCTGGGAGACTTTAAACCGGGGGCTCAGAGTTAGAAAGACGTGGACATTGATCAGTTAGAGAAGGTCTTAACAAAAGAGGCAATGGAGTTGCATTGTGGGAAGTGTAGGCTTTAGCGTTTTGTTTTGTTTTTTTATCGTAGCTTGACCCATACTAGGAACAGGATATCGCGGCGGATTATAGACTTTAAGCATTCTTTTTTAATCTGTCCCTGGCAAGACGGGGCTTATAATGTATTATTTCTACATTGTTGTATTGCAACTTTTACATAAGAATACTTCTTACAGCACTGCTTTACTGGCTGACTCTCTCTGTTGCCCTTCATGTTTCCCTCTGTTGTGTTTTTGTTTCCTTTCATCCTTCCCTTGCTTTTCTCTCCTCTGTGGCTCTCACTTGCTTCTACCAGTCAGTTACTGAGAGGAGAATAGAGGAGAGGAGAGGAGAAGAGAGGAGAGGAGAGGCGACAAGGGAGGGGAAGCGGGGCAGTTAGTGTAGTCCTGAATAGCAGGGTGTTTTCAGGCTGCAATGACAGGCTCAGACAGGCAGCCGCTCTAATGACCTCTGACGCCAGGCCCTGTCTCTCCCAGCAATAACAAACACACACACAGGGCCCCACAGGTGAGCTCCGCCAGCAGGCCCTCTGTCAGCTGTTAAGAAAGTCCAACGCATCCTTCTCCTTATCAACCCTGGCTGTTCCTGTACATACATGTAAATCAGACGTGAGAGCAGAGCTCGGTCAGGATCGGAGACTCTGTGTGACATCAGCCCGAGACTCAAAAGACACTTTCTGTCTCTTATCTCAAAGATAAATGCTCTTTTTTTCCTCCATTTAGTCTGAGGTAGATAGCTGGGTACTTAGTTTCCCCCAGCACCCCATGAGGAGGGATTTACGATAAACTCCCCGAGGCTCAGCTCTGACCAACTTCAAAGAACACAGCCCCTCTTGTTTTATGGAAGGCATGCTTTCAGTTTTTCTCTCCCCCTTCCCTCCCCTCCTCTGTGTTTCTGTCTCTCTTCTCCCAGTGTTGTCTTTTTCTTCCCTTTTTTTTCCCCTCCCTGCGTCTAATGAAGGCTAATGACAGGCCGAGGTGAGTCCGCTCAGGCCGGCAGAGATCCTGCCGCATTAACATTGCAGTTTGTCTCAGACGGGACCTTCCAAATTACCGGTTACATTCACAGCTACCGCCAGATGAAACGAGGAAGGGAGGAGGGGGAGGCTGGGAAGGATGGGGGCGACTGAAATGGCTCTGAGAGGGGCTCTGTTAATTTTTTTTCCCTCACATATATTTCCCCTCTGTGAGATTTCTTAACCCTTGAATGTGTCTTTCATCACGACTGGATTTAAGTGTGTGTGTGTCTGTGTGTATCTGTGTGTGTGTGAGTGAAGAGAGGAAGTATAAGAGATTGCTTAGCAGTTGATAGGAGTTGCAGCAATTAGGTGACGACCGTAACGGCACCAGAGACATTTAAAAAAATCAGGAGAGGAAGCAAAGTTGCAAAAGTAACAGTCAAAATATGTGAAAAGCATTCCTTCTCTTCCCCACTCCACCCCCTCTTTCTTTCCTCTCGCGCTCACTCTGTCTCCCTCTATTTCCCTTGCGCCTGACTGGCTCCCACTTTTCTAGCTGGGAGTAGCTGGGAGCCAGATTTCTGTGGAATAGAGATATGAAGGGGGAGAGGGACGGTGCAGGAGGCACACTAAAGGGAGACGACAGAGGGAGGAGGGGGGGTTGGAAACTGGAGCATGGCCAATGCTACACTTCTTTTACGCTCAGGGGAAACTTTAGACTGGAGAGGCCTAGCTTGTCAACGATTCAGACACCGGGGTTTGAGAGTTAACGGCCCGCCGTGCTCGTCAGCTAAACACCATGTGCTTCACCGTGGACAGGGAATGGTTTATGTGTTTATGTGAAAGTCGCTCGTCTTGTTGCTCAGTTGCTGCGGGCTCGCATCTTTCAGCATGAATTCAGAGATAATAATTTCCTCCAGTGGGGTGAAGCATGCTGTGAGGAGATGATCAGGGCAGTCGGCTGACGTCACTACATTGTTGGCCACGCTGCTACAAAAATACAGCGAGCCAGACAGGAGATAAGCATTTAATGCTTAGACAAATATTGTACTGCGTGTGGACACTTGCCTGCCAGCGACTCTGAGTTGCTTCTCTTGTCTGAAGTCCAGGAATTCCAACATGGTTTTCCTGTGTGGCAGAAATTGAGGATGACAGTTTAGTTTTGGCTCTTGACTAAAGCAAATTCTCTGATTCCCAAAACGGGGATGAGGAAGAAGTTGTGAAGGAGAAGCAATGTATGAGATATTCGATGAAGCCTTTGCCTCATTATCTTTTCCTCCTCTCCTCTCATTTTCTTTACTTCTTGATCATTATATTTTACTCTCAGATGTCATTACTGAGCACTTTCCCACAGGTCTAACCATCTCCTTCTCTCTGTGTGTTTCCTTCAGACTCCCTGGCGCTGCAGGAGTCTGGCGACCGGGCCCATTGGTGCGTGGTGGCATACTGGGAGGAGAAGACACGTGTCGGGCGCCTCTACTCAGTCCAGGAGCCCTCTCTGGACATCTTCTATGATCTACCTCAGGGGAACGGCTTCTGCCTGGGCCAGCTCTGCTCCGACAACAAGTCCCAGCTGGTGCAAATGGTGCGGGCCAAGATTGGCTATGGCATCCAGCTGACGCGTGAGCCAGACGGGGTGTGGGTCTACAACCGCAGCTGCTACCCCATCTTCATTAAGTCGGCCACACTGGACAACCCGGACTCGCGCACGCTGCTGGTGCACAAGGTGTTCCCCGGTTTCTCCATCAAAGCTTTCGACCACGACAAAGCCGGCAGCCTGCAGAGGCCGAACGACCACGAGTTCACGCAGCAGCCTCGCACGGGCTTCACGGTGCAGATAAGCTTTGTAAAAGGCTGGGGACAGTGCTACACCAGACAGTTCATCAGTAGTTGCCCGTGTTGGTTGGAAGTCATCTTCAACACCCGATAGCAGCAGCTTTCCTCTTCTTCACCTTCCTCGCGTCCTCTGCCCCCCCTCACAAACAGACTACGCCCACTTTTCCTTTTTTGTTCCAGAGGTTCAAACAGAGAGAAAAAAAGTTTTAAAAGAAGAAGAAGAAAGTATACAACTCTGATGGACTTTGTTTAATAAATGACTAAGATTTAATTAAAATAAGAAGCGAAAAATGTATTTTATGTTATATATAAATATATTATTAATTGTAAATATGAAGACGTTTTATATGCATCATTATTTATGTATTGTGCAATGTGTTGATGAGAAAAAGAAAATAAGATGCACTTTGCTTAATATAAATGCAAAACAAAGAAATGCCAAAATAAAATAAAAAAAAATACAAATAACATTTCTTGCACAGTCTATGTTTTATCCTGGGATTTTTGGTGGTTTCATTCAGGTTTTCAGTTTGTTTTTTTTAGTTTTGTTCATACTCCAAATTTGATTATTTCTCCTAAACTCTTGTAATTCAGTTTCGGTGAAGAATATTGTCTCTTCATTATTACCAAAGTCAACACTGGCTCAACTTTGTGCCACTGAAGGACTTTGATGTCACGTTGTGGCTCATAAAAGCATTTCCCTTTGAGACAACATGAGTCAGACTGTGACAGAGTCATAACTCATTGTCCCTGTCCTTACAGGCTCATTACGCCTTGTGAAACAGTCTGTTTTTTCTGAGTTATTTTCAGACGAATGTCCCTCTTCCCCTCTGTCATTAACCGACTGATGACATCACAGCCAGGAAGCAGTAATGACAAATTTCAGGAACCAATAAAGACAACAGAGGGTCCGGCTTCCTGGAGGAGTCCTGTTTATTTTAAGGGTTGATAAAGACAAAAGGAATGTTACGTATTAGACAATCACGCAAAGAATTCGTTGCCACACCTGAGGAAGTGAGCGTACACTGGAAAATATGCTCAAAGATTACAACTTCATTTGGATATCTTAGCTATCAGAATATGGCCTGAATATGCGATTAGAGGCGATGGCCTATTTTTGACCTATTGTATTTGTAAAAGCAAGACAAAACAAAATAGATTTCCTTCTAACAAAACCTTTCTATGTGTGTGCGTGTGTGTGTGCGTGCATGGATTCTGTCTGGGCCGCGTCCTGTTGCTAGTCAGATGGGTGTCTGTGAAGAGGATTACTACTGTAAGCCTGCTTTACCCACACACACTGTCTCAAAGACCTACATTCACAAGACCCACTTTCCATGCCATCCAACCCCCATCCTCCGCTCTGTTCAACACAGCTTTAGAAAACCTTGAATTTTATTTAGAATATGAAATACACAACAACATAAGTGATAGTGACTAAGTGATGGAGGCATGACTGAAATGAAGCATGTACGTATGTGTACTTCCTTCCGGTTCCTTTAACCCCTCTTATGAAAGGGTTGAATAACAATTTAAAGAACAAAATAATCTTCTTGTCCCAGAAATAGATTTTCCACTGCATAATTCAAAATGTTTATTGCTTGTATCAGTAATCACAAAAAAGACAGTACTGTATGTAGCACACATATTTGCATGATATTAGCTGACACACATTATAATACAGACTCAGAATAAACATTAATGCACACTGATAAATATGGCAGCCAGTATGTTAAAAGTATTGCTGAGTAAATACTTCTCCAAGGATACATATTTATTTTCTTTCCCTTCTGTTGTGACTGGGCCCTGTGCAGACGTCACTTTTTTTATCATTGTATCTAATATAAAGCCCCGGGAGAAAAACTTTATCGACAAAGAATATAATTTACACCAAAAACATTTGAATATAGTCCACCGGGAGGGCGGAGCTACACGGTGGGACCCTGTTCCTTGACATCATGCACTTTAAACTCATGGCTGCCTGCATGCCCTCGCAACAATAATCCCTAACCCTGCTAATACAACTAAAGCGGCTCGAAGCTTTGTGAGTGTGAGTGTGTGTGTGTGTGTGTGTGTGCAAGAGACAGAGAGACAAAGAGACAGAAATCGAGACAGAGAGACAGAGACAGGCGGAGACAGAGACAGAGACAGAGAACAGACAGAGACACAGACACAGACAGAGAAATAGAGACAGAGATAGAGGGATGGCGTAATATCCATGACTTCTCTCAGACAGGATGACCCTGATTCTGCCCAGCAATAATTCCATTATAACTATTACAGATTTCACCAGCATGTCTCGTCAGCACAAACATGTGCACAACACGTGAAAGCTGTTTTAGTGAGCAGCTTCGAAGAAATATTATTTTGTAAGCTGGCTCCAGTGTTATTAGAATTAAGTTAGACTATTTCTCAGCCAAGTAAATACATACATAAATAAAAGTTGTATCTTTTCAGGCTGTGTGAAGAAGGCATTGAATCACTGTTTGACCGCATGTACAGAAAGTTTAATTAAACATTTAACTGAATAAATACAATATGAAAAAAAACTAAAGAATTAAAAAAAGAACCAGACCTTTATTATGAAATCCTGGCTACAGTGTTTCCTGTGAGGAAACAAGAAGAAAGAAAGGTCATGACCAGTGGCAGTGTTTGAATTTTGCATTGGAGCCAGAGTTTGGTGGCGATTTTATTCCTCCCCTTTTAATGTCAGACAGAGCCATGATCTGTTCCTAGACCATAAACAATGGAAATGGTCTTGCACATTTAGATATACAACATCAGTTGACGTCATGCATTCTGTATTTTTTTTAATTTTGTGGAAACGATTTTCAGTCCAAGGTGAAACAGCAAAGATATGATGGATTATAGTGTGATTTGCAGTGCCTGCCCCAATGATTTCAATAGAAGTGGCACCAAATTTTTTCCTATGCAAAATTCAAATGCTGTCACTGACAAAATGAAGTTTCCCTCTATTATAGTTTCCTTGTGCTCCTGACAGGAGGACACCATCGAAATGAAGAATTCCAATATGTCACTAGCATGGTTTAGGAAAGTTCAACTGATATCTGTGAGCATGAGCTACTCTGTCTCAAAGCCAGAAACCAAAGAAGCAAGTTTCAAACTTGCCATGTCATAGAGTATAAACCAAGGGCGTAGGCTTAGTTTCAATATCGGGAGGACACATATGAAACGGGGAGTTTCGGGGTCCTCTGCCAGAAAATTTCAAGCATCAAAATTTCCTGCATTCTGGTGACTTTTTTATGAAACAAAATGCATTTTCTGTGTCAAATAATGGTGATCAAAGGGTGATTGAGCCTTTTCAGTTCTTGCTCTTTGGCTTTGGAACAGCCTCCCACTGAACATCAGCTGACTCAGTTCACAGATTACTTTTACAACATCCTTCACTGCTCATTGTCTATGGGGCAGCTCCACACTGTATACTTGGTGACATCACAAGTTTTTGAGTTTTTGCACTCTTGTTTTTGGATTTAGGTGAGAGTTGCTGACGTTTACTAATATTTTTTTACTGACTTCCACCATAAGAATAACATCTATTTGAATTTTGCAAATTGGCGTAGCTCCCCTTTAAATTCAACCATCCAAGTAAATAAATAAATAAGTGTGTAAAGAATATAGTATAGTTATGGTATGTAATTAGTAATATATATATATATATATATATATATATATATATATATATATATATATGGTATGTATAACTGAATAAAGAAAAAATGAAAAAAAGGGAAAGAATTAAAAAATAACCCAGACTTTTATTCTGAAATCCTGGCTGCAGTCTTTCCTGTGCCCTTCTTAAAAGCAGTTTAGCTCAGTAACTAAGTCTCCCTTATTATTCTAACTAACCATGGTTGTTTTCTTTTTCATAAAGAGATACAATGATAATATTTGCCCCATAACAGACCCTTATTTTTTTGTGGTGTCTATCTCTTTTAATTGAGTTTCCTCATATTGGTGAAACAGCGCCCCTCCTGGTTGTAATTGCTTGCACGTGTTATTGTGACGCTCCCGCAGTGAAGGATGTGCTCGAGTGTATCAAAGGGACGCAGCCAGGTGAAGCTGGCATGCTTTTGTGAACAAATATAACACTTTATATTAGTGATGGAGTAAAAAAAACGAGCTCTCTTACTAACCAAACAAAAATGTATCACCACAGCCAGGGCAGCGGGACACGGCTATCACCTGGATAATGACCACTTCACCTGCAGGGGGGACAGGAGCATGTGTCGGTCAGGTAAGGTGAGTCAAATACACCCTCTCTGTTTGTGTGTCTGCTGCTGGCTGTAGGCTACTGCTGCGTAAATGTATGTAACTACTTGCTGTGTGGCACAGACAGACAGACAGACAGACACTGTGTGAGCAGGGAGTTTGCATTTATTGGCTGTTAAGTCACCTGTTGGCTCTATGTGGTTGTTTGCAGCCAGTGCAGATGGCCTGGTTGATGCTTGGGACTCTTGGTTTTGTCCTTAAGTGGTGTTTTATGTTGCATAAGTAGTAAGTAATCTGGTGATATTTGTGTGGAATGCCTAGCTGGAGTATTTGTCCATCTGTAAAGGATTTCAATGATTTGTTTAGATTTATTGGAGTCCTATCTTAATATGATACTTGCATTACCAAGGCTGCTATGAACTGGTTGTTTTAATGGGTCTCTTATATGTCAGTGAATTAGTGATAAAATTATGTCACAGTTCCGTCACTGATATGTTCAAACTCATTGTGTTGACCAAGAAATAGTCCAAAATCCAAAGATACAGAAGAAAACCAGCAAAAATCCACATTTTATTTCATTTTGAAAGTTCTGATAAAGCCAATATGAGCCTTCAGCAGTCTGAGCTACACAAATCATGAGGGTATATTCCAAAATTAAAGGAATGTTTCAACCATAAAATGACCATTTGTAAATCAATTTGTTATGTCTTGTTACTGAATTCTTGAAGAAAACATAGTTTTTCTCACATACCTCCATGGAAAATGGCAAACATATTGATTTATTGATTAATTGGGAGCCATCTTTAACAACATATCAAAACATGTTAACTCACACAACTCGTGCAGTATAATCCCAGTCTCATTTATCCAGTTGTTTGCTCAGTAATTTCCAAACACATGCATTAATGGTAAAATCTTACAATTTAAAACTGAACTGAAAGTGAAATTTATCTACACTCTCCGTCATGGCTCTCTGGTCGTGGACTTTCCACGTCGACATGTAACATGCAAGGTAACCTGGGTGCGTCTGTTGTTGACGTTCTGGGACTCCGTGTCAACTTCAGCCTGTTACATACATTGTGTCTTTTCAAAGTACACTTCCGTTTTCACAGGAAATGTACAGTCTCTTTCAAAATAAATATACTATGTAGGTTCACAGATTGATGTTTTTTTTCCTTCAACAACGAACCATGTGGTTACAGTTAGCCATGTAAATATACATAGTTAGGTTTAGGCAAGAAAAGTACGTGGTTAGGATTAGAAAAAGTGACAGGGATGGCTTTGCATTCACACAGGAAGTGAAAACTGGCCACCGGAAGTTGGTGATTATTGGACTAAACCATCCTACTGGAAGTTTTTGCCTGCCTTACTTATGTTTTTGTCCGGTCACGTTTCCCCCCTGACATTGTTGGGCGCTGTTACACACTGATGGCGTCTGGCCGCATATAATGCCTACGTGACAGGATGGCTTTTTTCATCAGTATGTGACACGGAAGTCACTGTCCAAGCGCTGGTATTTGACAACTTCGGAGCAAGACCAGGTTTCTAAGCCAGACTCCAATACTGTCTTTATTTATTTATTTAACATAAAAATGCATATGTTAGGGAAGTACTGAGCCTAAATGAGACTTGGATTATACTGCACAAGTTGAGTAAGAGTTTGAAAATGGGTGTTTTGATACAGTTTTGCTGTTTTTAATAGTGGTGCCCAAACAATCAGTAAATCAATCTGTTCGCTGATTTCCATGGTGACATGCAGGAAAAACAAAGTTTTCTTCATGATGTCAAAGTAACACGACATGGCTAATTGATGCACAAATGTTTTTTTTTTTTGGTGATCTATTCCTTTAAGGCCCTGATGTACTCCAAAACAGACAATGTGCATATGGAACATTTTCCAGCCTATGCTTTTACATTACACTTTCTCCATATGTAGACAAAAATGCCATGTTTGTTCCACCATCTTATTCCACATTATAATGAAATACTAACAGCCTACATGCTGGACAGTTGTTTGTAAGAATCAAAGCAACATGTGGTTTGTGTGTGGCTAACACACCCATGCAGTCTATAGCAGGTTAGCCACTGCGCGTGTGTTTGTATGTATATTTATATAAGTGTGTGTGTGCAGACCTGGGGGTTGGGAGGATGAACAGCGTTGTGGTGTGTAGGTGGGGCCTGTCTAGGTGGGGTTAGTGGGGGGTTGCTTTGGCCTGTTCTTTGTGTGTGAACGTTCCCTGACCTTTTCACTTCAGGAATTATTTCATTTTTCTAATTACTATGTCATCTGACATCGACTCTGATGTAAGCATCCTCCGGATTGTTTAAATAATGTGCCGTAGATTTGTCAGGAATGTGACTCATCTTAAACCGCATTGTTGTTTGAGACATCCTATATATGCAGTATATATAGATCAAAGGATTCTGTATGCTTTGTCCTTGCATTTGCGTGCTGTGTGTCATATATGATTTGCTCGCCCATATGTGTGTTCTCATGTGTATATATGTCCATGTATTCCTGCACACGTGCCTGCATGCATGCATGTAGGGATGCAACACAAAGTCCTCATCCGTGCCGGTAGACACAAAGCCAGACCCCCCCTCCCCCCTCTTCCTCTTCCCTGGGGGGGAGATAAGACAGTCTGTCTATCTGCGTGCTCCCAGCAGGAGGGGGGCTGGGGCCCATGATGGGAGGTTATGGAGGTGGTGGGGTGGGGACAGTCTAGTCGTATTTACTGGCTGGATGTGTCGGTTGGGGGTTTAAAGAAGGGGACAGTCACTTCTGGCATTCTTATGCTTATTTAGCCCCAGCATGGCCTGCAGTCATGTTTTTTTCTAACCTCAGTGAATCACAGAAAAATATCAAACACAAAACACACACAGAGTGGCTGAAACGAATGCACACACACACACACACACACACACACACACACACGCACGCTTAGAGTAGGCATGCTCAACTATCTTTAATCTCTGCTACAATAACAGTCACTCTTATATCAAAGTTTTTATAGGTAGTCAGTGAAAACTCCATCGCCGCTAATTAAAAGATTCTGATGTTATATTATCCACCGCCATCAGAATCAGCTGACAGAAGCAAAAACACAACTCGCCATCATCATTAGAAAAATGTTTCAAATCATTTTGCATTTTCCGTGTGATGAATATTGAGCCAACATTGATCTGTTGCTGGGAACAGTCGTGCACAAGACTGCTTTCGTAAGCACTGTTTGCAGTTGTAATTAGGATTTGTGAGTCTACATGCCAGGATTTATCGATCTCCATGCCAGCTGCTACTGTGCCACCGCACGTGTGTGCTGCGTGGAAAAACATAGATGCAGCATCTTTAATGTTTGGAAGTCTGAAGTTTGCTTTGCTGCACTCATCTATCTTGTTCTTAGCTATTGGTGCCTGAATGACATGCCTCCTTGCAAAATACAAAACCTTTTATGGTTGCTGTCAAATAACAGAAACCACCTCACTAAGTGTAGAGTTGAGAATGTCAGTGGTGATGTTGATGGACCCACACCTTTTGACTGATATAGGTAGAATTTCATGCATTATTGAGTTCAGGAAGATGTGGAGATGTTCTTTCTTTTAACACTATGTGACCATTCTGCCTTTAGATCAACTGACAATAGCTTGCTTAGAAAAAACAAACATTGAGATGAGCACCAACATGGTTGTCGTCATTTTCAACAGGTCATTAGCTCAGATTTACATTTAGATAGGGCTTCAACTACCGAAGTTTGGGCTGTATAATTTCAGAAAATAGTGATAAATCACAATTTCCTTTTTCCGTTCAACAGTCAAAACCACAGAAATGTTCAGTTTTTTATCACTGAAGACGAAGAAAAGCAGCAAATCCTCCAAACTGAGAAGCTGGTAGAGAGTTGCTTGACAAATGACTTCTATAGATTGATTAATCAGCAGATCATTTCAGCTCTATCTCTTGTCTTTCAGTGACTTTTTAAAGAAGAAGCAGACAACTTTTCAACTTTGGGTGGGCAATGGTTGACTCCTTTGTGCCGTAAATGGAGCCTCCTTTTCTCAGGAGATCGTAACAGAATTGCATATTGATTGATATGACTGATTCATATTTGATCAGCGCTGCCTAGTTTGACAGTTTGACCGCAGTTCACGAGTCGTGATTGACATGATTGACAGGTGTGTTAGAGGCTCCTGTCTTTGGTTGTTGCTCACTGACACAGTCTGATTCTAGCAAATGCCATTAGAGGCTGTAGGAGGGGAGGAGGGACATGAGTTTTGTTTCATGTACGTATTTCAGAATATGGTGAACATTCCAGCAAATATGGCACAAAGTTATTTTCATAAACAGATGGATGGATAGATAGAAAAAGACAGATACATATATAGATAGGAAAAATACGTAAAAAGAATAAAAACAGCAGTGTGTGTAAGATCAGTGCAGAAGTAATGAATACTTTGCTATGGATGACATAAATGCAATTGAAGATAGATGTACAGATGCAAGTGCAGATGCAGAATTTTTATTTTCAGTTTATTTCATTTCATTTTATTTTATCTTTGTAGAAGTTGCTTAAAAGTAAAAAGTAAAGACTGTATTAAATAAGGAATGCTGGAAAATATAAAGGATGAATATCTAAATAAATGCAAACAGGGTGTACATGTCTAAAGAAAATGTAAATGCAAATTTTGCAACATTGCAAATAGCATGAAACACAGCAAAAAACTTGTCTATTTCCACCTTAAAAGCTGGATATATTATGCAGCATGTACATCAGCCAAAAGGTTTGACAGAATTGCTACTGTTAGTAACGTGGATAATCTCTGCCAGCTCAGACTGAGGCACCACAAATCTTACATATCTCTGCTGAAAGAGACAAGACGTTCTCTTCTGTCTTCATCTAATGATAAATGTTTATCGGATATATCACCCTGAGGATGAGACCTCATACAGTATCTAAATTTCATTGTTAATTGAAGCAGCTGCAACATCCACAATATTGACTTTGAAGTCTGTAAAGCTGCTCAAGTCATATGTGAACCTAATATATAAACAACCCCATCCAGCTCAATAATTTGTGTTTTATTCAAGCTATTTAAGTTTTATCAGAAGCTGGCTCTTTCTTTTATGGATGAAAGAGAATGATACTCGACCCAAATATCAAAATACTTTCCCTCTTTAGGTTTTACAGCCTTAAATCTTGCTTGGTCTTTAGATAAAACACCACTGGTGTTTGAATGTCCACATTCTTCTGCCCTTATTTTATATATATTCCACACTCAACACCCCCACACACACATCACATCACATTAAATCATCATCTACAGCTCCCTCTCCGATGGCCCTTCTCTTTCTGTATATTTATACATACAGTACGTATTATTACTATGATAAATCAAGAGAAATGTCAGTGAACACGTTCAACATACCCTATGAAAAATGATTGATAGGTGCAATATCAGCATGAGACAAGCTGGAGATGACTACAATATCCTTTTGCTTTTCTGTTGCAATTACGTTACACAAGAAGAGCCATTTCCTTGCCTTCCTCTTGATTATGAATCGCACTGTCCTCTGTCCTATTGGGCCTTCCTCCCAGAGGCCAAAAGCCCCCATGGAGGAACAATGTTGATGTCAGACTCACTGACAGAGAGCTGACTTTAATAAAGCAATGGGAAATTCATTTTCAAAGGAAGGAAGCAGCGCGTGGAGACAACAAGATTCTCAAATACAAGGCTGTAGGCACGGTTACGCACACAGGGCAGCATGCATCCCTGCTCCTACTCACATACACATGAGCACACAGAAATGTGTACAAACACTGATGTCATAAATTGGATGCTCTCTGTGAGAGTACATAACGTCCCGTTGCAGTATCACAGAAGAACTTTGCAGCATGCAGCCATATGAGCAGCTGATTTGGCGTTTAGTCGGCCGTCTGTAACAGCATTCCTTCCAGCAGGAGGGTAACAGAGGAGGCCGAGGGCTAAACCACCACATTACCGCTGCTCCCCTCACAGTTTGGTGTGAGGTGACAAACGCCTCCATGTGGATTACAGCATTTCTGGCATTTTACAACCAGGTTAGCACTACGGCGGCAACACAAACCTCAGCCGCAGTCCAAGTCGTTGTCTAAACTCAAGTTGTGTTGCATTTTTCGATTGACAAAGAGTTTGTGACAGAGAGAGAAGGAAGAGGAAGTTTGGAGAAGTGGGGGCGATGAATGTGGTAATTTGAGACGAATGTTTTGAGTTAAAAGTCGGTTGAACGTTTGACTGGAGATCTGTTGGGTTTGTTGGTCCCTGTGTTTATGTGTGTGTCTGTGTGTATTTGTTCTGTGCGTAATGCAGACTCTGTAAGATTCCTGTGTGGATTGGAGTCAATGAGGGCTGTGGAATGTGAGTGGAGGGTAATCATGGCAGACCTACAGGAGTAACCAGATACTGACTGCCAGACTTCAGAGGAGCGGGAATCCCTCCATGCCGGCAGACCACCTCCTGCAGGAGACACTTTGGCTGGGACCTTAAAACCTCCCCCCTCCTTTAACCCCAACCTGGCCCTTAGTGTCCAGCCTCTCATCCTCAGTCCAAACAACTCCTTTTTGTCTGCTTGTCCTTGTTTCTTTTAGTGTGTTAACTACCCCTAAAAAGCAGGCTCTCAAACTGAAACAGTTAGGAAATTAATCGATTAGCTGCTTGAAAGGAAATAAGTCTTTGACTAATTAAAAAAAATGAATTGTTATTGTAACATTTAAGGAAAAATACCTAATCTGAATACCTCTGGGTTTTGGACTGTTGTTCAGACCAAACAAGACATTTAAAGACATCATCCTGAACTTTTCGAAAGTTGTGACGGATATTTTTCATATTAGGTCATATGATAATCAGGTAATGTAGAAAATAAACAGCAGATGAACTGATAATGAAAATAATCGTTGGCGCAGCCCGACATGTTACTGCTCATAGGCTTGGGCAGAACAATGCCTATTAAGTGTTCTAGTTCATAACACTTCCTGCTGCTTTCCTACTTTGCAAATTACACTTATGTAATACCACATGAGTGTAGGGCTTTTTCAGTGAGGTAATTGTTGGGTTATAATTAGGTATATTGTTGCATTTTAAATGACACAGACTACACAGTTTTAAAACAAATACTTTTCATTGTTAAATGCAGAATACAGAGGGGCAATGAGGCACAGTAAGGGGCGCAGTGTTTCTTCAGCTGAGACACTTTGGTTGCATCTGATGCGATGATACAGAATGTCCACAAAAGTAAATATGTCAGCACAAGGTAGAATACTTGTTCTGGGTGAAGGGAAGCCTGAAGCACCAAGGGCCTCAACACACCAAGCTGGTGGTAAGCGCCTGTCGCCCTAGTTATTGCGGTGGGTTCTGCACCATTGGCCCTTGTCAGGTGTTTTTGGGCGATTCAGTGTGTAGACTTGGTGTTGGAGATGGTTCATTTAATGAAATCAGTCAGATTGGCAGTTCAATTCAGTGCACAAGAAGAGAAACGGAAGTGAGGAAAGCAAACAAACGCCTGAAGTCAAGAGGGCATGAGATCGAAACAGAATTGTTATGTAAGGTATGCTTTTGTTTTGTTTTTTTTAGCCATTGAGCTCTTTTGCAGAAACAATTTGTAATTGTGTTATTGTTCACTAGTGCATGGTAAATATGCTTTGTTCTTTCAACACTGGGTTGTGTTGTAAAGGTGTTAACTGGCTAACTAGTGTCTCGAGTACATCCTGTTGGTCTTCCAGTTTCCCTTTTTTAATGACTAATACAAGCTGCCGCTGCCTGCTGTGGTGCAGCGTTAAGGCCAATTTCCACCAGATGCGTGTTGGTTGCGTCTCCGCTCCGGCACGGCAGCGGAGCCGATAGGATTCCATTCTAGTCAATGTGTGTGTTTCCACCGGCTGCGGCTGCGCTGCGTTCCAGCTCCGTCTCAGCTCCGGCACTCCGGAGCCCTCCGCAACAGATACGCAGGACTTCTATTTTTGCCGGACGCCAGAGCACAACGCAGCAATTCAGCACAGAGCAGATCGTGTGGGGCAGGAAGTCGTGCACAGAAACACGATAAAACATCCGATTAATTTTCAAAATAAAATACACAGTGTTCACGGCGGATCATATTTCCCTGCACTACACCTTAAAAACTACATAATGGGCAGAGGCAGGCCTGAAGTCAACAGGTCAGAGGTTTTCAGACGTCATTTCACCCCATGAACACCATGGACGAGGAGATATTAATCATGGCAGCGCACCGAGATGTCTTCCGGCGGAGCTGCACCGCACCGCACAGCAAACGCAGCCGGTGGGTATTGACGGACGGCGGAGCACGCAGCGGATAACCAGCGCTGCCGTTCCGCAACGGACACGCATCCAGTGGAAATCCGGCCTTAGTTCATCTCATGCAGGCACAAGATGAATGTACTGGTTTGCTGTTGGCTGTGGTCTTTGTGGTGTGTTCAAGTGCAACTTTTTGGCCAGACGCAGGCAACATGACGCAATGCAACAGTGGGCTTCTGTTGCTGCTACTTCTTTGATGTCGGTTTGGTGTGTCTGGATCTTTAGGGGGAGAGGAGGAACCCAAGTGTGGATTCAGTATTTATTTCTGCTCCATTGTTGTTGTCAGTCAGTGATGTGACAGTTGGTCTTAGTGGTATTGTCCAGCCCCTCTTCCATTGTAAACGTACGGGTGGGAAGAAAGTGACAGTGATGGATAGCCATAGTTGAAAATTTGTTTCAACTCTCAAAAAGCAAAAAACAGCAAATGTACAGTGCTCAGCACAATGCGGCATTGTTGTTTTATCACTTGGATATGATTCAAGATGATTTTTGTGAGTATGTTGAGAAAAATATGAGAAGTGGCCCAGCTGACGAGGCAAGCGTGGCCAGTGTCTAAGCTGCCATAACTTGCAGCGAGAGGTCCAAACATCACATCTAGTGATGTAGTCACTTCCAGTTTAATTGAAGTAGGTTTGTGTTTTTTTCTTTGCTGCATTAAATGATTCCAGCTTGAGTATCTTTTTGTATACTTCGACTTTTACTGAAATTCTTGTTTTTCAAGTATTGCATTATATGTGATAAGAGCATAAACTGGATGTGGCATTATTACCTGTTTGTAAATTAAATAATGACATTTAGATAAGTACCACTTCGTAATGAGGTGGTCATTATAAGGGCTTTATAACTTGTAAGTAAGTGCTTCTTCTCTCATAAACATATCAGTTATCAATGCTTTATAGAATAGTAATAAGCCTGATGCAAGCAAAAACATTTGGATTGAGGAGGATATACACAGGAATGAACACACGCACAGACTCACAGACTCACAGACTCACAGACACACACACACACACACACACACACACATATGATGCAAAGGAAATGGTTGATCTTTATCATACTTTCTGGATCAGACCGTGACCCTGCTGTCTTCCTCCTCAAAACATCCTGTCTGACCAGAGAGAGAGAGAGAGAGAGAGAGAGATACAAACAAGATGGGGTTTATGATGTTATTTACACTAGAAAAGAGGAACACAAAATCTGAGCAGAAACAGTAGCTCTAGCTCCAATTACTAGAGAACATACTGTCCTTGTTTTGTAACTTTCCACTTTTCCTTGCATCTTCTCATTATTCATAAAAAACACTGTACCTTTCATACCTTTAATCGACGTTCCCCAACTTTAAAACACTGAAAAGGTCATGTACAGTTATAAAATCTGCTGATCATGACAACAAAGCAATGACAATTAGCAAAAAATACTGAACGACCACTTTTTATAATCAGATCCGCCCCAGTATCATGGTTACTTTTCTACAGTTAATGTACAGAAACATAATGACAGTAAATTAATCACCTTCTGCAATGGCACTTTAGAGTATCCCACTTTCATGCCAATTAGGGATCCACAGAACTGAACAGGAAAAAAAAAATAAAAAAATCACCCAGGCAGCATCACTAATAGACCGCGATATCCCCCACTAATAAAAGGGGAGTGAGCGTTTAAGGAAAAGAAAAAACCCTCGAGAAGAATTAATCCCTGAGGGAAAATTTGAAGAGTGTCTGACACAAGCAAGAAGATATTCAGCACATACTTTTAAGTATGTATACTCATACACATATGTGCATGGGCACATGCACACACACTGTAGTTTGGACTTTTTCTACTGTCTCGTACAGTAGACCCTGGGGCCTTGTTATGTGAAGAGCAAGATCAAAGCAAGAGTGCTGATCCAGGCCGGAGAAAGAGATAAAGAGAAGTAGATACAAAGAGAGAGAGAGAAAGAATGAACATCCTGGGATTAATGCGGAGACGGCTGTAACTTCTGCTTTTACTCTAATTATCTCCTCGCTCAATGCCAGAAGAACACAAGTAACACAGAAACTGCTGTCTATTCATCCTTACCACTCAACTGAGAGCCTGGTAACGATCCAGTTTTTCTTGTGCTACTGACTCAGTCATCATTTTACAGACAATACAGACTTGCCACTGTGGGTTCTAGACATGATGACAGTTAAGGTTTTGAGCTTTCTGCCCTCAACCCGATACAGTGGAAGCTGAATGAATTTTCTTTTGAGGCCCTAGCTCACATTATTGACACTTAACATTTAAAAAATTCAAAGGCAACATCTCTTTCCAGAAACAGTGTCCTTGATACTTTAGCTAATCCACAGACCTCGCTGTGACCAGTTTTCATTGGAAGAGAAAGAAAAAATAGTTTCTTTGAAAACTGTGAGCGATTTCTGTAGCTCATCCAGGGTGACAAGAACGCGTAGAAAAAAAGTGGTTGAATTTTCAAAATTAAATACTTAATGTTTAAATGCTTGAGGACCACAGTGACATTTCATTCAGCTTCATTGTGTCAGGGTGAAGGCAGAAATCTCAAAGACAGATTTCTCAGAACCTCACCAAATCAAAACCGTCTGCGTGGCTACATACTACTGATATTCAGCACTGACCAGAATATAAGATGATATCTTCTTCTGGAAATTACATCTGAAAAAGTGGAGGTTGTATATATATTCTAGAAGGTGTTGGCTTTTGTGATTGGCGTCGGACGGTGATGGCATATGACTGTGAGTAATGCCTCGGGATAGGGAAATCAACTCATCACTCTCCTCCTGCCAACTCTACCACCAGGCTGCTAGAGGTTTTCAAATGTAAACATCAAGAAAACAATGGAGAAGATGGGCACCATCTACGATCCAGACCACATAAACAAGTAAAACCATCCATCCATCATCCATCTCAACATCAGAGGCACTGTGGCAAGCATGGAAGAATTAAACACTGGATGCAATCCTGACAGCATGGATCTTTTCGGCTAAGCATTGTGTTTAGGCGTTGGGTAATTAACTGGATGGCTGCCGTACCTGTATCGGTTGGATATTAGGAACTGTAATATCTTTTGTTTTATGGAAATGCAATCTAACCAGGTGATTGTTTTCTGAATGCCGATCTAACAGAATGGATGACTCTGGTGAGAAAACAGGGGTGGCATGTGCTTTATGGTGAATACGGATTGGTGTGACAGTAGGAATAAATGAATGCTGTCCTGTTCTGCA
Organism: Epinephelus fuscoguttatus; assembly: GCF_011397635.1. Classification (NCBI taxonomy): domain Eukaryota; kingdom Metazoa; phylum Chordata; class Actinopteri; order Perciformes; family Serranidae; genus Epinephelus; species Epinephelus fuscoguttatus. The sequence continues at coordinate 14,808,896 of NC_064769.1, forward strand.
CGCTCTGCGCCATTGTGGATCACTGCAGAGCGAAGTCGCTGTCAGCATTTGGGGAGAGTGGCCATGTTGCCATCTAGCTGGGGTCAAGCTATTTAAACAAAGTAAAATCAAATCAGGTCAATCAAAGGCGGCTTTACAGTCTCCAACACATGATGCAGACTGGAGCAGATTCGCCTGCAACTTCATAAATGACATTATCACTGAGTCTTGGGTGAATTTAATTTGTAAAACAACAGAAGCAACTTTGCCCAAAAAAGTGGTTAAATCATTCCACAGCCAAAAACCATGGACTACCAGAACCATCCATGATAATATGAACATACACACTGCAGCCAGTCTGGAAAAATGGAAGCAGCAACAACCGGCATTATAATAAAGGAGGCAAATTACATTTCACTGGAATTGTACCTTGGAAAATTCCATGTGTCAAACAGATTAATTGATACGTATTAACAACAACAGATAGGCTATTATTTCTGAATGGAGCGAGTGTAACTCCTTCTCCTAGAGGTAGTTCCGTTTGTAGCCTTAATGTTGCTAGGCTAGCAAGTTTCTACAACTTTGTTTACAGTGTGCCTTTTAGGGTTAGTCAGCATGAAAGTAGGAAATTATATTGTTTCACTTCTAAAAGTGAAAAGACCTCAAGGATGAAGACTCTTCTCCTTGGTCTTCTCCTAGTATCATGGGGAAACCTTCTGAAAGTATCTATTCAGTAATTACCAGAGGTGGGACCAAGTCATTAATTTGCAAGTCAAAAGTATGTGTCGAGTCTTTGCATTCAAGCCCAGAGTCAAGTCTCAAGTCAAGACTGAAAAGTCTCAAATCAAGTCCCAAGTCCTAAACTATGAGTTTCAAGTTTCAACTCGAACAAGTCTTGCCAAGGTCAGGTTTTGCCTGATGAAGGTCTAGCACCGAAACGTCGCAAATAAATTATATATTGCAAGTTAGACAGTGTGTGGGTGTCCTTTTGCAACTCAAACAAGTCAAAATGCGCTCTTTGATCTTTTGATCAAAAATGCCATTTTAAAAACAAGTGTGACCAAACTTAATAAGAAAAAAGCTAATGCTGACATTGCACTTTCATAGCATAATAGCACTATTAACTGTTATTGCACCAGAGTGAATTATGTCTTTATGTCATCTTATTTTTGAAGAACTTTCTCTTCACAAATTTGCTTGGATGAAGGTATCAAGTATTTTCAAGTCAAAAAGAAAGGTTACATGATGGCTTCTCATTCGGAATTAAATAAATCTGAATGAAATCATTCAGAATTAAAGTCTTTCCAGGTAGTTTACATGGGAAATATTCATTCCCTATGAGGGTTTACACGGGAGATCAGTTTAATCGCCTTTTAATCGCCTGCATTCGGGTCCACGCAAGGTTTGGGGCAGGGAAGGTTTCTGATTGGATAGGGGGCAGGCTGGATGTTACGTGTTTACGTTTACTGGAAGAAAACACTGTAGTCCTCGCTCCGGATAACAAGATGCTTTACGATGCTGTTCTTAGTGCCTTTTTGGAGCTTGTTTTGCTTATATTCTTGAAGCAGCAGTACGATAACAACCTTGTTCTGCTAATGCTTCGTCTGTTGAGGAGGAGAAGAGAGGTAGAAGGACGAAGAAGGGAGATAGAAGACTGTGCTTTGGTGAATCGACAGAATGATTGCAGAATGAACTTAAAGAGGAATTGAGTGTATACAAGTGCGAGAAATTCTTTCATTTGGAATTAGAAATGGAATATTCCAGCCCCTTACATCGGATTGAATTTTCAATCGCATTGGCCATTTTCATTCCGAATTAGGAGGTTTACAAGATCACTTTTAATAGGAATGAACTTTCATACCGAATGAAAAGGGAATTAAACTGTCCATGTAAACGCGCTCATTGATGTTAAAGTCCAGGTCAGGTTGCAGGTCTTTTTTGATTTGGTCAAGTCAAGTCTAAAGTGATCAAATTTGTAACTCAAGTTCAAGTCACACCTCTGGTATCTGAGTATCTTTAAAAAGTACTTTTCTGATAACAGGTATTAGAAAAGGGAGGGTCATCTGACTTTTGGGCCAATATCAAACATGTTTCTGTGATTTGGGTGAACCAATCTTTTAGACATGTGGTCACCCACATTCACTGTGTGGGCTGCTTATAAAAAGAGACGCAGTCTGTTCAAGAGAGGCCTGGAGGAACACTCAATAAACGCAAAACAAAAAGGCTTTAAGATGTAATAAGTTAACAATGTCCTGTACTGTTCCTCTCAGTCTCCCTCCTCCCTTCACTCATCTCTCCTTCACCTCCCCTCCTGTCTCCTTTCTCTCTGAGTGGTCTCTTCCTGTTGCCTTTTTCTAAGCGTGAGCCAACGACGCTGACGTATTTCCATGTCGCACTGGGTGAGCTGTAGTCTCCAAACAAACACACTGGGGCCGATGGAGACACATTGGCAGAAAGAAGATCAAGATAGCGAGGGGAAAAAAAATGTCCACCAGGCACAGACTGTTTGTTAAAATGAGATACTAGAGAAAGAAAAATTTGTTTGATTTAGCTGAGCTGTATGCACTGTGCTACACAGACAGTAGATAGAAATACTGTGGTGGATATTAAGCTACACTATCAGCAGAATAAACGGATATGTTTCCCCAAAGTTTCTTATATTAAATCATAGCAGAATAACTTGATTTTCATTCTTGAGAATCTCTTTCAGTGTTATGCATCTGTGTAACTGTGCTGCAGCCTTGAATTTCAAGTCAGCCAGAGCTTCACTGCAAGTTTTGCATTGACACATTTAGTTAAAATGAAAATCATTGTCCTTTTTGATCATTGTTGAAGATAAGCGTGTCTGAATCTGAATCTGAATCTGCTTTTAGAAGCTCACATAAGAAGTTGCCACGCACTCTCAAAGTCTTTGTCTGCTTTTGAGCGGCATATTGACAAAGGCCTCACTTTAGATTGCCTTGGTCACACTTGATGGAGCTAATCATATGTGAGCGACTGGGTGCTCTTTTATCTTAAACCGTTTTCTCTCTCTATTACACATCACTCTTTGGTTTGTGTAGCGATGCCTGATATTGAACGGTACTGAATGAAATGTTGGAGAGAGACTTTTAGTTGAAGTGAAGCAGATGCTGGCTTTCATCCAGTACCTGCCATTATTCATCTGGGCAACAGGGGCTATTGAGAACAATCACAGACGGAGGGAGAAGTGTGCTGACAAGCTTTATACGCATGATGATGTGTAGGTCTCCTTGTGGAGAGAGCCTGAGAAAATGTTTTTCATTCCAGCTTTCTGCCACTGTTCCTTACTACAAGCTCTCACGTTACGGGAAAGTAGACATTTTATTGGAAAGCCAAATAAGATAAATACATACAGTAGGTCTGCTGTAAAAAGCAAAACTTTAAGGCAGTCAAATAGTATTTTACATCAACTGAAGAACTGAAATATCTGGAATATCTAGAGGAAGGATGCATAGATTTGGAATGGCTGGATCCTTTAGGATGTTTTAGAGAAACTTCCTATGGTAACGCGCCATTTAGGAACAATTTACACATCAACTTAGAATTCAAGGAGCAGTGTGCAGGATTTAGTGGCATCTAGCAGTGAGGACTGCAGATTGCAAACAGCTGAAACTTCTCACATGTGCCAAGCGTGAACTCACGGTTAGGATCTCTCACAAGGAGATTTTTACTGAGAACTGAGTTATCCACAGTGGTCTCTTCCTCTCCAAAACAAATGGACCAGGTGATTAAAACTGGTCAAAACACTCAATAAAGCAGTTTCACGTCAGAAATTAGTGTTTCTCTGACACTGTTAAGCATGTCACAGCTTGGCCGCTCACCCAGCACCTGCTGATGGGTGCTCACCTTTTTTCTGATCCAGACGTTGAGGAGGTTTTTACTGTGAACCGAATGATCCGCAGAAGTCTCCTCCTCTCCAAAACAAACAGAGCCAGAGATTTTAGGGCACATTCACACCAGGATAGTCCGAGGGACCCAGTTCGATTGGGCAGGGAATGCGGAAAACTTCCACACTTTCATTTGGTTCGGTTCACTTTCACACTGCACTTTTTAGGTGGACCAAACTGCTTGGACAACGTCACGCAGTAACAACAGTTGCTCGTTTAGGGGTGGTATTGCCCGAAACAACCACTGACCAGGAAGAAAAAAAGCAGAGGAAGAAGAAAACCCGGCTCATTGATTGGCCAGGACTAAAAATGGAAATCCATCCCCTTCAGTCGGCTTGGTCACCACAAAAACAATGGAGCAAAGCCAAATTTATGCCATCTTGGGGTAAGCGCCTGCACCTCCTCACTACTCCATGTCTACCCATTAGACATTTTCCAACTTTTTCTTTTTTTACCTCTGCTTCTCCCGGTTCACGCTGTTGGCTTTGTTTTTTTTTTTCTACCCAAAATGCACTGCGCTCTACTTCATTTCCTCTCTTTGGTTCACTTCCTCTCTTTGGCTCGCTGGATAGTCCATTTGCATTTCCCACTGTAAGCAAACCGCACCAGATTTCACTTGCAAGTGAACCGAGACCAGAGTTCGAATGAGCATTCACACCACTCCAAGTGGACCAAACTATCCGTGGAAGCAGACCAGGGTTCATCTGAAGTGGAACAAATAGCGCCAGTGTGAATGCGTCCTTAAAGGAAATAGACCAGGTGATTTGAACCAGTAAAAACACTGATTAAAGCAGTTTCATGTTCCAAATCAAAGTTTGTCTAAGCAGATAAGTTCTCGCGGAGATGTGGAGACGAATAGAGGGTTGCAAACTGATGAAAAAAAGACAGAAATGCAAATGGCTGTATCATCTGTCCTGGGCTATTGTAGAAACATGGTGCAACATGGTTATCTCTGCTTCTAGTGTAGATATAAATGACTTATTCTAAGGTAACAGAACACAATAATTCTTATTTTCAAGTGATTATACACATAAGAAGAAATGCTTAGTATATCATATTCCGTTTCTGCAAATATATACCTCGTAATCCTACACAGTTGACCTTTAGATAACTCTGTATTTGGATACATTGTGCTAAGTACAGTAACTGAGATGATACTTGAGCTTTGGAGATGTTGGAGGAAACCTTTGACTGCTTCCACTCTTTGAGCTAAGCTAGGCTAAATATGTTCTCAGACCTGTCTCTGAACTGTGTGCACAGATATGAAATTAATATTGATCCTTTGGTCCAACTCCCAGTAGGACTGTCTGAGCCATCCTTTAGGGGAATAGCTCAGACTGTTCCGCTGAATCACTTGACAAATAGATGGAAACTTCATTGAGCTGTTTGGGGTGGAGCTGAAAATGTTGCTCTCTTGTTGACCTGTAACTGATGGCAATTCTTTGTTGTAAGAATATGGGACAGTAGTTGCTGACCGTGTTGCGGGTTGCTCCCTGTTTAGTCTGAAAGGAATATACATGAGGAGTTGATGAATGATGGCGACCATGTGGTAGCATAAACTGTGGCTGCACACCACAGCATGTAAGTGGAGCAGTAGCTCAAGCAGAAGGTTTTTGGAAGCAAAGCAGAGCAAAAAAAAAAGATGGCTCATTGCCTTATCTCCCACTCCATCCCACTCCAATTTTGTTCTGGTACCGCTCACACCATGAGTTAAAAGCATGCCCGACCCAGAATGTGCCTGTGTAATGTGCACACACTATTTTCTGTCAAAAATCGGCTGCTGTGAGCTTGACAATGGAGTTTACAAAGTACTCTCAAAAGGAAACTGAGAAGTTATATAGATGTACTATTCCTGTAACCAACAGATGACGGCTAGTGTTAAGGCTAAAATTAGGATTAACAGTCCCCCTTTTTCTTTTGTTGGAGCGAGCTATGAATGATTTGAGTGGAGCAGGATGAAATCTGAGTTGAGAGCGTGGAGTGATTTGGAGCGGAGGATACGAACAGCTCCATCAGTGAAGAGTTTAAATTCTCACCACTGTGCTGCACATATAAAACACAGTACCAACTATCACCCAAAATTTGCTGACTCCTAGTCATTAAAGACCAGTTGTGTTTTATGGAGCATCTTGTTTGCTAACCTTTTTATTTACTGATTAGGCTATAGATATATATTTAAATTTAATAGCAGTTTGTAGGTCATAGTTTTCACTTACCCAGTGGTATAACTTAATGTCTACCAAATGCACTGGCACAATGTTTTGTTCATTCGTGGTTTCCAGATGATGTATCCTTGTGAACCTGATTTTTTTTTTCCTCCACATTTTTGGCTTTATTCAATTAAATTAAATTAAATTCAATTTTATTTATAAAGCCCAATATCACAAATCACAATTTGCCTCACAGGGCTTTACAGCATACGACATCCCTCTGTCCTTTGGACCCTCACTGCAGATAAGGAAAAACTCCCCCCAAAAAACCCTTTAACAGGGAAAAAAAAACCGGTAGAAACCTCAGGAGGAGCAACTGAGGATGGATCCCTCCTCCAGGACAGACACACATGCAATAGATGTCGTACAGAACAGATCAACATAATAAATTAACAGTAATCCGTATGACACAATAAGAGAGAGAGGGAGAGAGAGAGAAGGTGCCCGGTGTATTATAGGGGGTCCTCCGGCAGACTAGGCCTAAGTCAACCAAACTAGGGGCTGGTACAGGGCAAGCCTGAGCCAGCCCTAACTATAAGCTTTATCAAAGAGGAAAGTCTTAAGTCTAGTCTTAAATGTGGAGATGGTGTCTGCCGCCCGGACCATAACAGGAAGATGATTCCACAGGAGAGAAGCCTGATAGCTGAAGGCTCTGGCTCCTGATCTACTTTTGGAGACTTTAGGGACCATGAGTAACACTGCGTTCTCAGAGCGCAGTGTTCTGGTGGGATAATAAGGCACTATGAGCTCTCTAAGATATGACGGAGCTTGACCATTTAGAGCTTTATAAGTTAACAGTAGGATTTTAAATTCAATTCTGGATTTTACAGGGAGCCAGTGCAGAGAAGCTAAAACAGGAGAAATATGATTTGCACGTTTCTTAGACCCTGTTAGTACACGTGCTGCTGCATTCTGAATTAGCTGGAGAGTTTTTAAGGACTTACTAGAGCTACCTGATAATAGAGAGTTACAGTAATCCAGCCTTGAGGTAACAAAAGCGTGGACCAATTTTTCTGCATCTTTTTTTGATTTTCGAAATGAGAATTAAAAGACAAATCTTGATCAAATTTTACTCCGAGGTTTCTTACAGTAGTGCTAGAGGCCAGAGCAATGCCATCTAGAGAAACTATGTAATCAGATAAAAAGTCTCTGAGTTGTTTGGGGCCAAGAACAATAACTTCAGTTTTTTCTGAATTTAACATCAGGAAATTGGTGCTCATCCAAGTTTTTATGTCTTTAAGGCAGTTATGGAGTTTAGTTAATTGATTACTCTGGCTTCATAGATAAATATAACTGTGTATCATCCGCATAACAATGGAAATTTACAGAGTGATTTCTAATGATGTTACCTAAAGGAAGCATATATAGAGTAAATAGGATTGGTCCGAGCACAGAACCTTGCGGAACTCCAAAACAAACTTTAGTACGTAAGGATGACTCATTATGAACGTGAACAAACTGAAAACGATCAGATTAATAAGATTTAAACCAGCTCAGTGCAGAACCTTTTAGGCAAATTAAGTGTTCCAGTCTCTGTAGCAGAATTTGATGGTCAATTGTGTAAAACGCCGCACTAAGATCTAATAAAACAAGTACAGAGACGAGTCCTTTGTCTGAAGCAATCAGAAGATCATTTGTAATTTTAACTAGTGCTGTCTCAGTGCTATGATGCACTCTAAATCCTGACTGAAATTCCTCAAATAAATTACTATCATGGAGAAAATCACACAGCTGGTCTGCGACTACTTTCTCAAGGATCTTTGAAAGAAAGGGAAGATTAGATATTGGTCTATAGTTGGCTAACATCTCTGGATCCAGGGTGGGCTTTTTTAGGAGAGGTTTAATTACAGCTACCTTAAAAGACTGTGGTACATAGCCTGTTAATAAGGATGTATTGATCATATCTAATATATGAGTGTTAACTAAAGGTAAGACCTCCTTAAGTAGCCTAGTTGGGATGGGGTCTAAGAGACACGTTGATGTTTTAGATGAAGAAATCACTGCGGTCAATTCTTGAAGAGAAATCGGGGAGAAGCAATCTAAATATATATTAGGTCTTACAGCTGTGTTTGAGGTTATATAGGTACTATCTGAGGACAGGAGGTCATGAATTTTGCCTCTAATAGTTAGAATTTTGTCATTAAAAAAGCTCATAAAATCATTACTGCTAAGGGCTAAAGGAATGCAAGGCTCAATAGAGCTTTGACTCTCAGTCAGCCTGGCTACAGTGCTGAAAAGAAACCTGGGGTTTTTCTTGTTTTCTTCTATTAATGCTGAGTAATAGTTTGCTCTGGCATTGCAGAAGCCCCTCTTATACGTTTTGAGACTGTCTGCCCAGATTAAACGAGATTCTTCCAGTTTGGTTAATCGCCAATTCCTTTCAAATTTTCGCGATATTTGTTTTAACTTACGGGTTTGAGAGTTATATCAAGGAGCGAACTTTCTTTGCTTTGTTCAGTTCTTTTTAAGAGGAGCTATGGAGTCAAGTGTTGTTCGCAGCGAGCCTATGGCGCTATCGACAAGATGATCAATTCGGGAGAGTTTAAAGTCGGCACGGGAAACCTCTGTTACTGAAGGACTTGGTATTGAATTTAACGATGGAGTAATCATTTCCTTAAATTTTGCGACAGCACTATCTGATAAACATCTAGTATAGTAACTGTTGCTGAGTGGCGTGTAATCGAGTAAAAAGAAATCAAAAGTAATCCAATAATGATCCGATAGCGAGGGATTCTGTGGAAAGGCTGTTAGGTTATCAATTTCAATTCCATACGTCAGAACTAGATCAAGGGTATGGTTAAAACAGTGAGTGGGTTCATGTACACCCTGACTGAAGCCAATGGAGTCTAATAATGAGATAAACGCGGTAGCCAGGGAGTCATTATCAACGTCGACATGATTGTTAAAATTGCCTACAATAATAACTTTATCTGATTTAAGAACTAAACTGGAATTCAGATATAAATTCAGAATACGGGCCAGGAGCACGGTACAGTATAACAAATAAAGGTGGCTGCGAGGTTTTCCAGGTCGGATGTAAAAGACTAAGAATGAGGCTTTCAAATGAATTATAATCTAGTTTAGGTTTAGGTTGATTAACAGACTAGAGTTAAAAATGGCTGCAACTCCCCCTCCTCAGCCGCTGCCTCGAGGAATGTGGGTATTATTATGACTGGGAGGAGTGGATTCATTTAGACTAACATATTCATCTGGACACAGCCAGGTTTCGGTGAGACTGAGTAAATCAATATGATTATCTGAAATTATTTTGTTTACTAACACTGCTTTAGACGATAGAGACCTGATATGTAACAGTCCGCATTTAATTCTCCTGTTTTGTCTTTCTGTCACAGAAGAGGTTTTAATTTTTATGAGGTTGTTATGCACAACTCCTCTTTGTTTAATTTTAGATTTAGATAATTTAGGTGGTCGGGGGACAGACACCGTTTGTATAAAACTATGAAAACTATGGCTGGGTAACTGAACTAGAAGCTCAGAGAGGCGTATAGGACTGCGACTCTGAGTCCTGATCTCAACTCTGGGTTGTCAGGGATTTGAATTACTAATAAAATTTGCCAGGTTCCTAGAAATGAGAGCAGCTCCATCCAAAGTGGGATGAATGCCGTCTCTCCTAATAAGACCAGGTTTTCCCCAGAAAGTTTGCCAATTATTAACAAAACCCACATTGTTTGCTGGACACCATCTGGACAGCCAGCGATTAAATGATGACATGTGGCTAAACATGTCATCAGTGGTCAGATTTGGGAGGGGTCCAGAGAAAACTACGGAGTCCGACATCGTTTTTGCATATTCACACACCGAGGCAATATTAATTTTAGTGACCTCTGATTGGCGTAACCGGGTGTCATTGCCGCCGACATGAATTTTATGTGAAATGTCTCACCAATTATTGAATGGATTACCATGAACTTTGGTATGGACATTCGTGTCCTCCTCAGGATAAATTGTGATAACTAAGGTGATGCCCTAGTTGTTTCATCACATCATAATTTCACAGTACTTCCCCAATGTACTTTGTATTTAGTTCTAGTTAGCTAGTTAAATCTGTGTGCTAGGTACCCCAACAGAGGGGTGACCAAAAATGGGGACGGTACAGAACGGTGTCATCAATACCCTCCACAACGTCACAGTGGCATTGGAAAAAATGCATACCGAACTGAACTGTACCATACTGCTTGGAGGAAACAGGGCGTGAGTTCAGCCACAGAGAGCCTCAAGCGTGGCTGTAGATTCTTAGTTTTGTTAGCATTTAAATCATTACAGTTATATCTTAGAGAATCAGCGAGCAATTGCAGTTTTCTTCTATTTAGTTTGGAATACTTTAACGTTTTTGACTGGATTACAACTATAGCTGTGTTCGAAATTGCTCCCTTTCACGGATATAGTGCACTATATTGTGTGTTCGCCATTTTGTAGTGTTGTTCGAATTCACAGCAAATGTGAGTGAACGAACGATGTACCCTACATTTTACTTCCGTATACCACAATGCAGTGCGGTCGTCTTTTGCCAGAGGAGAAGAAGAAGAACAACCGCAAAGATGGCACAAAAAGAAAAGAAACGAATAGGATGCTAGCCAGTAACGTTAGCTCACGAGCTAACAATAGCCATTTAGTTCACACGAGCCTGTAGCTCGTGCACTATAGTGAGTGGACGGTTTCGAACACAGCTGTTATTTTCTTCCATCTCCCAAGGGAATAACAAGGAATGTGATTGGTTGTCTCCAGGTTGCATATGGTTGAAGCATTCTCAACTTCCCTACATCATGTTGGTGGACAACTTTTGAGCAGTAATGGGTGTGGCACACATTTTTTCAGAGGTTCACGCCACATAAAAGGCATCCTGTAGTCTCTCTGCCATTTCAGTCTGTATATGTGGGGTTAGGATTTTCTCTATCAAAGGTCTAAAGCCACGACAGACACTTGTGCCTTGGCCATAGAGACACAATCCAAATAGGAACTGGAATGCTTTCATAATTACAGCTATCTATAATCCAGTGGAGAAGGAAAAGGCCGAAGGAGAAGATTGTAAATAGAGAACAAAAAGGCCTGTGCAGATGAAATGTATTTGTAAGGAAGACAGAAACACTGACATGGTAGGAGCACAGTAAGAGCAAACCTCTGAAGCTGATGATGACTCAAAAACAGAGCATGAAAACTTTAACAGCAGAGGCAGACATGGTGAGATTAGTGAGCGGCGAGGATGAGAATACATTGAATTTACTCAGCCAATCTTGGCTTCATTCAGTCCCTCACTCGACGCAGTGCACACACACAGCAAATCCTGTTCATGTAATGAAATCCCCTTTGTTAGCCGAGGAATTTGTCCATGGGTCCAGGGTCTATCTGGGCAGTGTGAAGCCTTATCAAATATTTGGCAACACACCAGACTGAGCTTCTTTGATTCCTGTGACCATGATGGAGAGATGAATTGAAGAAAAAACAGTTGGATGGATAGAGGGACGTGCAGGGACCTCCAAACAGAAAATAACCCAGAACAGAAAAAAATGTCATTCTCAGCCCCCCACCCCCCCCCACCCCACCCCATAATAGTCTCTCATGCACAAACACAACACCCTTGGGGACTGTGATGTTCAGCAGAAGTTATTATAGTGATTAGTGCAGTAGACACACACACGGGCACACACAGTTTCTTTAAGCTTTACAGTCCCATCAGACATGAAATCAAAACATGCAGCGACTTCCATCAGAGCAGAAACACACTGTCGTCAGCTTACTGTGCTCTTGTGTATGGTCGGACTGTGGAAGGAGCGAAATGTTCAGCAAAGCAAAGGTTCAGGAGAGGGACCAAGTGTGTGCACATGCAGGCAAAAATACTCAGGTGCAAGACAAAAAATACTTCACTGCAGGGCACAGAGGAGGTCTGCCCACTGGTAAGCTCCAAATAAATAGTTTATTTCTCTTTTTCTCGTTGCAAGGTCTTCAAACCTTGCCAAGTGAAGGACACAACACCAAAATATTGATTTATTATGAGTCTATATAATGAGTCTATATAGGTGCTGTAAAAAATAACTTACAATTGACATTTAGAATCAGAGATTTTTAGTGCATTTTAAGATCTCTGTGGTATTCTCTAAGTGTTCCGAGATGTTGTTTATAACCTTCCTTTCCATCTACGATTCAAACTATTTCGTGTAAATGTTCTCCAAGTGCAGTATAAATAAAAACATGACAAATCATAACAAGAAATTGTTTAATATGAAGTTGTTTATTTGCTTGTCTGATGCTTCGAAAGTGTATTTACATGAACTAGAATTATTTCAGATCCTCAACTTGGGTCTAAGTCAAAGCTGGAATATGCAGAAACTAAAAGGGGGATACAGCTCTGCTGTTGCTAAGCAACTGCATGCCTCAAAGTCCGTGGAATTTAAACAGTGGAAGGGATCCAATTTTCCTGGGGACCGATTTCAACGTCGCGCCCATCTCGGAGGTGCCCTGGACGTAAGAGTGGAAGCCCGCCTGAACAGTTTATGTGTGTGTCAATGTGTAGATGTTTGCATGAGTCTGTGTGTGAGTGTGTGCTTATAGATTTGTATATAGGGTGAAAGAAAATCCCACTGCAGCCCTGAAACGTAAGGAAGAGGAGGCTGAATGCAGCAAGGCCAAGTGTTTGAGTCTGTGTGTGTACTACTGTGTGTGCTGTACAAAGACTAGTGGCCTTGTCTCCACTATAAGACTCTCCAACAGGCGTGGAGGTGAATGAAAAACACAAGACTTGCTGTTACACCTCCATTAAAGCAAACTCCTCTAGACACTGAATGACGGTGCTTAGCTGTCTCTCCAGCTGGTTTAGCTTTTTAACCGCTTGTATGTTGATCTGATTAATAATGGGAAAACAGGACTGGAATTTCCTTTTTGTTCATCTGGGGCTTGCGTTGCCTCCTGTCCTACCAGCTGAGCCACACACAAATCCCCCACCATTTACTGTGGCATGCTGAACTCTTACTGAACCAGTGTACTGTTAGTGGAGCTGAAAAGCACATTCAGTTCACAACATTGATTTCACTCACCCAGTCAATTAGCCGGCCAGTCAGTCATCCAGCCCGCCATCCAGTCATCCAGGCGGCTGGTCTGCCTTTTTTGGAACATTTCAGATGGGTGTTTGGGTGTGAGTGAGCATTAAGGGATGAGATTTGAAGAAGATTACCAAGGACCAGAAAGCTGCCTTGGGGCTTCATGTGCTTTTCAGCAGAGCTGCCGCTGTCCCTGCTGCATTAGTGTTGGAAAGATGTGGTGTGTGTCACTCTCTCTCCCTCTTTCTGTCTTGCTCTCTCTCATTCGCTAAGTGGTTCAGACATTGAAAAACATGACTGCAGGGGCTTGCAGTGATATCTAGGTCTTCTCCTCTCTTTGATGATATTTCACCATTTTGTGGTTTGTGTGGCCATGACATCACATCTGCACCTCTCTTTGCTTTGCCTTTGACCGTCCTGCTCTTCCCTCTCAAGAGGACTCCCTCTGTGTGTCTGCATTGAACTCTGGGGAAGTAGCTGGGTATTGCTGGCCCAGAACAGGACATCTGACCTAATTATTCATGCTGTTAATACCCTCATCTGGCCAGGGAGAGTACAGTAGATTACAGTGGCAAAGCTCTGTGCCTTGGGGAGAGGTTGAGTCTGGGGTGATGAGTGTGCTGCAGTTCAAAAGCCTCCATTTCTTTTCTCTGGCTAGTTGTGTTGTGGTTTAAGTTAATATAGGCGCGGCATGATGAAGGATGTCATTAGTGGCTCTGTTATTGTGATCACAGGTCTGTGTAAATGGGCGTGTGTGGCATCTATGTCGGAAATTAAGCAACTAGCACAGTCTGCTCTTTTGTTTTCTTTGGAGGTGTTGATGTTGATTTGGGCATGCTCTTTTTCAGTGTTTGCGTGGTAATTTACGTGTCTGTTGGACGCACCCTAGGCCAATAGAGACTTTGGCCCATATAAATATATGTTAGTTACAATGGATTCAAATGGTGACAGCTAAATAGACTCAAAACATCTGTTAAGACTTGTCGTATTAGCCATTTGGGATGCAACTTGATTGTTTTGGTTCGCCCTCGCAGCTCTCATATGCCCCTTTTCCACAAAATTAGCTCAAACTGGTTCCAGTCAGGAATTATGGAATCCTTCGTGCTGTCTACAGAACCGACCACGTTTCCCCCAATTTTAAGCAGAACCAAGGTAATTAAGGATGTGTCATGACCGAGGGCATTGCACAATGCACAACAAAAGTGAACAGTAGTAGCAAGATGGCAAATCACATTGGTTACGTGTGGGCTTTTGTTCTGTTATTACAGATATTTGTTTTTATTCAAAAAACAAGCATGGACCAACTATTAATGAGACCACTGCAAGGTCTTTTTTTCTGATGATTTCTCACTTCTCCATTGTTGCGTCCTCCATCCTCTCTTTCCAACCTGTAGAATATGACACACCCACTGATGACATCAGGGTTAAGAAAACGCTGCTATTTTTTGGAACCAGGTGCAGCAAAGTTTTCGAGTTCCAATTTATTTTTGGTCAAAATGCTCTGAATGGTTCAAGAAGAGGTGCAGGAACCAGAACGGAACCACTTCCATAATGGTGGAAAGGGGGTAATAGTGTTGTTTTTGGGCAACAGCTGGCAGCTGGATTCAGTGAAAAAAAAAAAGAAGAAAATCTCTAAAAGCCCAACTGTACACTACCTGCTCAACACCATTGGGCAGATAGTAGTGACCAGCTGGTTGACACAGATAGATATTTTCCTCAGGAGTTGGTAGAGGCCAAAAACATTGATAAAAGAGAGCAAATAGTGAACTCATGTTTGCCAGGTGGCCAAAACACCAAACAAAAAAAAATGTTGCTCCATGACAGCTGGATGTGTCAAGCTGTGTTTCCACCAAATACTGTCAGCTGTTAGTACCCTTAGAACCGTTACGTAACCTGTACGGAAATATACCTAAAACCTAGATCTGTTTTGTGTTTCCGCTGCAGACACTACTCTTAAATGTAAATGGGGTCATTACTGGATGGTAAAAACCCCCCTGCTCTATCTAGTTCTTGCTGTACTTCCTCTTCACTGACAATGCAGAGGAACATCTGCACCTCTTTGATCGTCCATTGAAAAGGGTGGCATGATGACATCGTCAGAACAAAAAGAACAGAACCGTCTTTAGAGTCTGTATCCTTGTAAAGCAAAACTGTTTCATAACCAAATGATTGCAGTGTTTCCAGCTATACACTTTAGTATTGGATCAGTGTGCTAGGTACCTCAATGCTAATGAAAAAAAGGGACAGAATAGAGTGGTTCTACTTGTACCATCCTCAACTTTTCCCAATGAAAACTCAAAAATGAGCATTTTAATGTGTAGCAAACTGAACTGAACTGGTTTCCTTGGTGGAAACGAGTCTTTATTGTGGTGGTTGGTTTGTTTTCTTTGCAATGGAAAGAAATCCTTTTGTGATATTTTAATGAAGTAACCACTGATCAATAGGAGGCAATCTTGTCAGTGCTAACCTTTGAGGGAACAGAATAAATATAGTAATGCAAAAAAACCCCAAAAAACCCAAAATGTTTTTTAAGAGGTAATAATATGTCAGTGTTGTGTTCACAACTTGTTTCTAAGGGTTCAGGATCGAAAGTGTGGGTATAGAAGCACTCCATTTGGCTCCCATGTGAATTTGAGTATCCACAGAAATCATATTTTGCACTCTTTCACCCCGCATGATATCTGTAAATTGTAAGGTGTGCAGACCCAAGACAACCAGGGTAGTGTAGACAACAGTAGAGTTAAGTTAAGTCTGGTTCTGCAACATTTAACTAAATCACCCACACAGGAAGTGGTGTGTATAATTGGGGCGGCTCTTTGAAAATGTGCAGCACATCCCTCAAATAAACGGCTGCCAGTGGAGTGCACTTACCTGTCCTGCTGCCTTCAGATAAGATGACTGTGGGGATTTAATCACCTGAAAGTGATGAGTCTCACACAGCATACAAACAGCTGTGGATGACAGATACCTCTCGACCATAGAACAGACTCAGCCTCCCTGGCATTATGGCCTTAATCACCTACTGATGTGTATGGAGTCGTGTCTACTGGTTGAAGAATTTATGTCATACTGACAAAGGGAGGCATTGATGTGATTTTTGGAGAGCTGTATGTGGGAGTGTCTTTACTAAGGAAAGCTGTTTTCACAGCATTTCTGACTGTCTGTGCTGAGACTAGGTTTGAATAGTTGGAGGAGCAAAGGCTGTGTTTGTGCCAAAACGACACTGATTGGTACCTTCACTCGTCTCATGTGTCCTCGCTGATCATTTTGGCACAAAAGATGTCAAGAGGAGCCATGAAATTATAAAAAAAAGGTGCAGATGGGGAATCATTATCACTTCATTGATGCAAGGTCTTTTCACTCGATCGGTTTTTGTTTGTGAAAGAGACAAAAATTAGCATTTATTTATAAAATGGGTAAATTTTGTGTCTGATTCACCCCTCCTGACAACTGTGGAGGTGTTGCCGATTTGAGGCTGGTCTGAACAGATTATCTGCCTAAATGAACCTGGACTGAAAGGGGTTCAGACAAAATCTGACCAACTGGATTGAAGTTTCCCTCATTTCGAATCTTAAATATCAAACATTTTTGATATTTATGCAGATATTCCTGCTGTGTGAAAGGAACAGTGATGGAATATGAGCAGAAACCTGCAATAGCCAATTAGAGCGCGCTAACCAGGAAGTGTTACCAACCAGATGTTGCGTACTGGCCCCGTTTGAGATGAAGAATAAAACTTTATTTCCAACTGATTCTGTCTTCGCCGCCATGACTTTATCTACAGTTTTTTGCTCTTTATTTGTTTTTCAGTGCAAAACGTAGCATTAACAAGTGCAACCAGCTGATGACAGTCCGCCTCCATGTTTTTTTATTTTTTTCTGAAGTCAAATTTGTTCATGCGAGATATTTGAGATCCCAATCCCTGGAATCGCCACTCTGAAATAATTTAGTATAAATATTAAGTGTGTGTACCCAACTGATTGTGTGGTGAGTGCATTCTTATAATTAAAATATTAAAAACTGGTTAAATCTGTTATGTCTGTGATCTCCCACATTTTTTAAATCAGTGAATGTCCCCCTTTACTCATTTTCTATGTTTACATCCCCTAAAATTTCTGACCTTGACTAAACTGACTTGTATCTGTGCAAAGTTTATCGCTAGAGAGGTGTTATCACATTCCATTACCCAAAATCTGAGATTCAAATGTACTCTGGCCAAGATAGATTAGGTATGTCACTTATATGAGAGCCAATTGCTCTCTAATACAAGAAACACATATCTATGGGGCTCTGACTGAGGCTCTCACATGTATGGCTGAATCTCTCTGGTGTTTCCTCAAATGCTTGCTAACGTTATTAGCACAAGTCTATGGCGTTTTACATTGTATAAATTAGCCTAGCATCTAGCGATCTTTCCCTTGTCTCATATAAAACCAGGGACAACAGCAACATGTAACAAAGGTAACGGTACATAATTTTGCTCCATTACAACTCACAAAATTCACTGACAAAACAACTGTCTTATACTAAACACGTTTTCCAAGTGAATACAACATGCTAACGTTATTAGCGCCAGCCTATGGCATTTTACATGGTATACATTAGCCTAGTGACCAGCAGAGATTTCTTATCTGTGAAATAGAAGTAAATACAAGCTTAGTTTCCACTGAGGGAAATGGTTTCAGCTTACAGAAACAGACAGGAGGTCTGCGTCACCGCAAAGCTGAGCATGAGGGCGGGTGAGTCCTACTTTCACCCTCATTTTCACAGGTAACTTAGCCTGTCCCCTCGCCGCAGGAAATAATGGATTAATCTTGGAAAGCTGTTGATGTAGCACTTTTCTCCTTATGAAAGTAACACGGCGATTATTTGACTAATGAGAATTTGGTCAGACGAGAGCGTAGCGACCAAATAATCGACTAGTCGACCAGGAGACTACAGCCCTAATTTTTAAAACGTGTCTGGAGGGGGACTTTAAAACTTGAAAATCCTTTAGTGTGCAGCAGGCATTATCTGTACATGAAGAAGAGGCCTGTTGAAAAATGATACGGTGTTTGCTTCTTAGATCATGTGAAACTCTAACGAAATATGCCAACGCTGATGAAAACAAACGGAGAAATCAGGCGGACAGTCAACATGAAATCCAATATGTGGAGACTGTGCCAGCTAACCCACAACTGAACCCTGAGTGTGACTGAGAGTGTGAGAGACAAGAGGAGGAGGAGGAGGAGGAGGAGGAAGAGGAGGAGGTGATGATGGTGTGGGAGCGACAGAAAAAGCCTGGTGAGAAATGAAGTGGTGAGTGTGTGTGCGGGTGTGCCCATGTCACCTCCCCCTCTCTACGCCACAACTTGTGAGGGCGACAGCCTGTGAGAGAACAGGAAGCAGAGGAGACTGTGGAGGTGTGAGTGAGTGTGTGTGTGTGTGTGTGTGTGTGTGTGTGTGTGTGTGTGTGTGTGTGTGTGTGTGTTTGTGTGCGCATGTGTGAGGGTAAAAGATGAGTGGGCAGCCTAGCAGCTAGCTGAGCAGACTAGCACTCTTCTCTATTATTAGGATCAATATTTCGTGTCTTCAGAAGTTGCATTTCAGGAAGTAAAAACCACATTAATGGATCTGAATTAAAAAACAAAAAGTAGTTATGTCATAAAAGTATCCTTTTATGGGAGACTTTCCTTTAGCAAGACTATAGAGAATAGAGAAACTGGAGCTGAAAGTTTCTTGTAATGACCATCACTGACAACCTACTTGGTTATATTGAATGTCATATTCAGTAAATATCACAATATAAAACGAGTTTTCTGTTTAAAAAAATACCAATGTGGGAAGACGGCAAATACTCACCAGTCTTTGAGGTGGTTACATCTTAAGTATAATCCCTGTTACACAACTTATAACCTACATGGTTTTATCTACATGATGACACAGTCGTGCTTACGCTCACTGGCCACTTTATTAGGTACACCTGTTCAACTGCTGGTTAATGCAAATAGCTAACCAGCCAATCACGTGGCAGTATCTCATTGCATTTAGGCATGTAGACATGGTCAATATGACCTGCTGAAGTTCAAACTGAGCATCAGAATGGGGAAGAATGAACATGGCATGGTTGTTGGTGCCAGACTGGCTGGTCTTAGTATTTCAGAAACTGCTGATCTACTGGGATTTTCACGCGCAACCATTTCAAGGGTTTACAGAGGATGATCTGAAAAAGAGAAAATATCCAGTGAGCAGCAGTTCTCTGGGTGAAAATGCCTTGTTGTTGCCAGAGGTCAGTAGCCTGCAAATCCAGACTCAAATCTAGAAAGATTTTGAGTCTGGCCCTCACCGATACACCCTTCCTACCCAAGGGGCGGCACTAACTGAGGCATATTAAATGCAGCCACATGCAATTGGATTGCACGATAGCCAATCAGAGCAAAAAACAAGATGACATATTCATTGCACTAAGCCCCATTGGTTTGCCGACCAGTGGGGCTAACTGATTTATTTTGCTTTTTCGGTATCCCGTCGGCAAACCGGCAAAAACATCCTTCCTGGAAACGAAGGCTTCTAGGGCAGTCTTCTGTTCCTCTCTCAAGGAAAAAGATAAGTGTAGTTGGCTTAGCGTTTCTTCCTAAGCTAAATTGAATGGATGCGGTCCTTCGGCAGCTGCCATCTTGGCTGTTTACTTTTAGACTCCTATGGCGCAGCGCTGTCCTCATCATGTTACGCCCGCCCAGAGCCCGCCTCTGTCAGATAGACTGATCTGATTGGTCCGATGGTGATTCACTGGGCTCTGCTCATCGGGGCCAGATCCCTGTGCGGAGCAAATTCGAATTTGCTAGGGGCAGGGCATCTGGATTTTCAGCTTAAGAGGTCAGAGAAGAATGGCCAGATTGGCTCAAGATGATAGAAAGCAATGGCGCCGGAAAGTGGGGGGGCCAGGGCCCCCCCACTTTTACCCTCCTGCCACATTATTTTTAAGCCGAATCAAAGGTCCCTATATTATATTACATTACTTACGGTGAAAAAGACTTTCATCTCTTCACTTCCACTCATACGTTAGGTAAAATACAGAGAGGGGCCATAGAGAGAAGGATACAGCCTCCAGCAGGCACTCAATTGTGCGCACGGGCTCCTTCCTGCCTGTTACTGCCTCACCAGCCCGGTAAAGCCTCGAACATACTCGGCAGGCTCCGGGTAGAATCTCAGCCGTCTGGCTCTATCCAACAGCACCTAGCAGTAATCCCCACTAACCCTGGCACTGTATTGTAAGAACTCCCCAGTTATAAAAAATAGAAATAAATCAAAAGGCAAGCCAAATTGTAGGCCTATCTGGTTCGCAATCAAACATTTCTAGCGCTGGTGTGTTTTATTTTTTTCTCAATGGCTCCGTAGTACGGAGCGGCGTTTTGATCAGGAGGGACTCCGCGTAGCTGCAGCTGAGTTCACTGTACTCCAATGGCCTCCACAGTCACCAGATCTCAATCAAATAGAGCACCTTTGGGATGTGGTGGAACGGGAGATTCACATCATTGATGTGCAGCCGACAAATCTGCAGCAACTGTGTGATGCTATCATGTCAATATGGACCAAAATCTCTGAGGAATGTTCCCAGCACCTTGTTGAATCTATGCCTCGAAGAATTAAGGCAGTTCTGAAGGCAAAACGGGGTCCAACCTGGTACCAGCACACTAGGCTGTTGATTGTTTTTAACAAATTCAGTGTGGACAGAGAGATGCTTGCTGAAAGATTTAGGCCTACATATTTGCAGAGGGGAATATTTTTACTGTTCCTTATGACTGGAGAGATTTAGATATGTCGGACATAAACAGATTTTCCTGCTTGAAAGCCTGAGTGCTGATGATAAAGCTGCTCGCTGTTTGAGAGAAATAGAAAGAGGGACGGACAGAGGGGAGGAGAAGGTCTAAGTTGGATTATTGCACGTCTCTGAAAGTTACTCGTAACTTATTCAGAACACATCTTTGTCACTTTATGACCTGCCTGCTCTAAACCTGTTATATTTTCTAACAAGCTTACCCAAACTGCCTGACCATGTCACTAGTTTGTATGGATGGGGCTGTTTATTTCCTTTATTTTTGCAAAGTAGCGCTCCTTCGCTTCCTTGTTCAGCTTCTCTCTCAGGGAATGTTGGACTTGCACTTTGACCAGTCCATACTTGTTTTTTCTGTCCTCGTTAAAGAAGCATATCCTAAAGTATAGATGCAATGTGCCATGACATCATTGCCTATTCCCTGTATGGTTTATTTAAAGATGTCCTTTTTCTTTTATCTTAAGAACCCATTTTCTGAGCGTCTTTCCTTGAAACCACGGCTGACATGACCGACCCGATCAACTGGGTGACAGGCACATGCTGTATTTGAAAATCCAATAGAAATTCCCTGAAGCACCTGGTTGTTCCCTGTGGGATTAAATTGCTTTTCACTGAGGGGCTAAAATAATCTCCCCAGTTAAATATTAAAACCAAACATGTGCCTTTGAAGAAGGGGAGCCACCGAACCGTTGTTTAGTTTCCACACTGTTGTTTCTACAAATTAAAAAAAATATTCTTTTAGGTAAAGCCCAGGAGGTAAAGTTGAGTTTAATTTGGTGTTTACGGTTGTGTACTACACTAAGAATGGTACTGCAAATTACTTTTGTAATAAAGTGTAAGACAAAAAACAAAACAATGTGAAACTTTGATTCAAAAAGCATACTTAATCAAAAAGAAATCCTTATCAAAAGGAAACTTAAATATTTGATCCCTTTTACCTATAGCATACGCTCACTTTACACAGCATATGTGAACACATCACAGGTTCAAGAGAATTTTTTAGTTTTAGATGTTTTTTTGACATAAGGTGGCACGACTGCAGTATTGATGCACGGACATTAAGTGAAGCTAGGACTCCTGTAATTGGAGTTCTCCTGGCCAGCTGGTTCCTCGTTTAATAAAGATGAGCTGCAGCACTCAGGGCTGAGTTAGCTGAGCATTTTAAGGGCCACAACACAACAAGACATAACTTTTAACCATACATCCCAGAAGAAGGAGTCTCCTGTGTGTTTCTGTTGCTTGACTCTGCTATCAGGCCTTCATCCCCACTGGAGTCTGTTCACATTTAACAGTACCAAGTTTATCGACTATAAGATGATTCTGATGTCTGCTGCTAAAATGTCTACGAGCAGTGACGAGGGACTTTAAGAGCAGTGATGTGTCAGAGGAGAAAAGCAGTTATTACTGATTTTTTTCAGACTAACACCAGTATTGATGTTTCAAAACTCTGATATCAACTGTTTTTTGTTTACTTCAAGATAGACACATAACATAATTCAGGGTTTCTGCAGGGTTAAAACAGGCTTTTAAAATCTCAGATAGAAAGCATTTTTATATTTCTTTAACAATCATACCACCCAAAGTATGAAAGTATAATAAACAACAATAAGAGACAATATGGCCCACCATTATTTGTTATTATATCATATTTTTCATAACATCTCAGCAGTATAACCAAAATTCCTCATGAAATTAATTAGATTAATGCAACCTGGAAATGGATAAGTGGCCTAAAATGGATGGATAAACCAATTAAAATTATTTATTCTTTTAGGCTCATTAAGGTTTTCGCTAAAATCAAAACTTGCCCGTTTTCATAAAAGGTAGCTACCGGTAGTGACATGTTTACTGTAGAGTTTGTGGGACAGACTGACAACGAATTGACTCACCATGACCCACTTTTAGTTAAGAGGTGTGTAATGTCAGCCTGAAATTAAATACAAAAACATTTTATGACCAACATGACTGCCTGAGGCAGGCAAGAGAAAATATTTAAGACTTCTTTTGAAAGCATTTAAAAAAAATGTAGTTCCTTCTAAGGTCTTGATTTTGAGGAAACTGAATGTAATGCTTTTGAAGACTTACCCTGATAAACAAATGATAATTTGATGATTTGAATGAACTGTTTAATTCATTTATTTGAGAAATAGTGAACCTGATATGTACGGAGTGGAACATTTTACGGTCAGAAAATTGACTTTCACTGCTTTTTGGTCGACAAAGTGAATTATAGCGCCACACTATAGGTTTCCATGCCTTAAATATATCTCTGGCCTTTTAATCAGCTGACATATACAAAGAAACACACTATCTGCAATATGCAAATTTTGAAAAATATATCCGCTTAGCTTATTTCAGCCTAGCTGTAATGAGTAGCACCAACTTGGCTTGTTGGCAAATTTTTTTGTTTGTTTGTTTGTTTGTTTCATTTTTGGCTGGTGTGTCTCATGATGGCACAAACATTGCGCACAATGATGCGTATTTTTATTCAGAATATAGTGGTGGACTGTCAGTAGAGACTTTAAAGGTAAAACCCACCATAAAATAATATGTAGTGCACAGAGAACTGCGATTCTGTATTCATGACCTGCCCCCAACCAACAGACAGGATACCGAGCGCAGCTGGCAGCCAAGTGTTGGTGTGTGTGTGTGTGTGTGTGTGTGTGTGTGTGTGTGTGGGTGCATGCGCACATGGTGGCTGCATCTAAAGTAGCCCCTGTTGTACACTCATGGCACCATGATTCAATTATATAGAGCCAGTGCTTTGCCTGAATATTAATCTGGGGGCCCAAACTTAATTTGTCTGGCGATGGGGGACACAAGCCCATCTGGCTGTATGGTAAGTGTGACTCTGTGTGTGTGTGTGTGTGTGTGTGTGTGTGTGTGAGGGGGGGGTTGTCTGTCTATTGTGAGACACAGAGGGACCTGTCACACTGCTCTGAGGAAGACAGATCAGTTTGTAGGAGGCAGACAATCAATGGACACACACACACACACACACACACACACACACACACACACATGCACACCCCAGAGGAAAGAAAAAGCAAATGAGAATGATGCAGAAATTGGAGGATAGGATGATTTTTCTATGCGAAATAAAAAACAGTCATGACAAGCTGTGTTAGTATATGTAGTATATTTAGGGAGAAATATCCACTCCCTGTGGGCAGAAAAGGCTTCTAGCATTTTTATTTGGATAAACTGTGAACACATCTGCTTTAAATGTGAGTCTGAAGCATTATTTTCTGCCATTCATGCCTTAAACTGAGGTAAAAAGGCTTTGAAATACCCCACTTATCTTGTAAATGGAAGATCCATATTCAGCATAGTGCCGATATGAAACTCGTGGATGCATACAGCTGTATGTGTGTTAGCTGAGCATCCGCCACCCCCCTGAGGTCAAGTGGGACCCCCACCCCACCCACCCCCGTTCTTGTCACATTGCCCACAGTCCTTTGGGACACAGGCAGCGCCCCGGGGCACGAAGACAACCTCTCCTTGACCTCCCTGTGTGCAAGTGACCTTCCTCTGACGTGTAAGGTTAGCTTTTATACTGGTGCTGAGGTCAAAGGCAGTGACTGAGAGGAAAGAGGCTGAATAGAGGGGGGGGGGAGTCAGAGAGGTGGGGGGAGGAGGAGAGAAGAAGATAGGGGAGAGAGAGCTGGGACAAAGAGCAGAGTGCAGGAGTGCGGGTGAGACGAATGGGGGTGGGTCGAGGAAGTTAACAGTTCATTCAGTGTGTCTCTCACATTCTGCCTCACAGTTTTTTTTACTTTTCTTGCTTTGCTTGACAACAGGAAGCCGCAGGGCAGAAGAGGGGTGATAATGCAGGGACACACACACACACACACCCACACACACACGCTGTACATGCTTGAAAGCTCATGTTGCAACGAAAGGCGTCCATGACTTTTTGCATATGTCGAGCCGGCGTTTTGGTTTTGTCTGTCAGGTTTGTGGTAAGGGTGATAGTGTGAAGAAGAGCTGTCTGAAGTATACTTCAACTTAACCAACTTAGGATATTTGTAGCTGCTTCCTCTTCCTCTGTTGTGTCTGTCTCCATCATTAAGGGATCATCATTAAGGGAAAAACTCCCTTATCTCAAGCTAACGTTGCATACTCATCTTCTCTTAAATTTAATCTCCTCTCCCCTCGCCCCCCTCCTGCCTCATCTGTTCTCCTCTTAACCTCATAACTACCTGAAACCTAACCTCCAAAAGGCAGCATCTCTAAGCTCATCACCAACGTCGTAAACAGATCCTCCCATTAGTCTGACTGTCTTTTTCCCAAATTCTTATCTGATAGGTGAGGCTTGGGCTCCAGCTTTGCTTTCTATGATTACATCTGGGTGTATTTGATACAAGCTCCCATCAAAAGTTTAAAAGTCTAATACATCTTAAAGGAAAGTTAATGCTTCATAAAAAAAACTTGAAACTCTTTGACCGTATCCATCATGTTAAAGAATTCCATTTGAAGTAACTTGTATGTCAGATCAGAAATGTGAAACTCAATTTTGAACTCAAATTGAGTTTCAAACTCAAAGTTGAAATTCTTATTGATTTATTTAATGGACCAGACCTGTGGTATTAGTCTATTAACTACAAATCAAGCAGGCGTTTCTGTCGGCCTTTTTACAAAGCATATGTTTTTAAAAGAATGTCCTACTTTCCAAACAGCCGCTGGTTTCTATCGTGGTCAGTACATGAAAATCAACATGCAGGCATTTGAATCCTGCGTGAGATAGAAGATCACTCTAGTAGCTTGGGCTGCCACTAGTAATTGTTATCATTATTGATTAATCTGTCAATTATTTTCCAAATTCATCCATCAGCTACTTGGTACATAAAATGTTTTTGAGTCATCACACTCCGTTTCCATCTTCAATCTAACATTGCGTCCACTTTGATTTCCTTGGGGGAAGGGGATTTGATTTTGCCTAACCAATCACTAGACCCCAATGTATCCGCCTGAATCTAATGTCCTTTTAAGTCCATACTGATGCGTAGCCATGCCAACATACTTGTTTTGCTGGGGTTTTAAAAGTGAAGTGGAGCAAAGTAAAACAGACTACAATGTTGAATGGCGATATTCGAGAGGAAATGTTCAAGATTCAAGATCTAAGAGGCTTTATTGTCAGTTCTAGAGTTATGTAACAGACATACAAAGAATTTAAACAACGTTTCACTCTGAATTGACCCACGGTGCAGACAGTGCAAAAGGATAAGTATAAATGAATAATGTCTATATAGAACAGCCTCTATAGCAGCGTCTGTCTTATTCATAGCACTTGCCATTGTTGTTATTGCTACTCGATGGTTCTGGCACACTACTTGACATCTCTTGACAATGATGTTGGTCCTGCCTGTGGCTCTGAATGGCTAATTGTTGGCTCCATGCAGTGCTCATTGAATCTTTGGTTCTTCAACCGCTGTTTCATGTCAGAGAAATCAGTGGACTTTGCGCAGTGAGCGAATTCCAAGGTCTGGACCCAGGCAAGTGAAAAATGTCCATCACAGTTCCCTTGAGAGCAAAGTGATGTCTGCACATGTCTTGATTTGTCACATCAACAGTCCACATCTCAAAATATTGAGTTTACAATAATATAAAACAGAGAATAGTAGCAAATCTTGACATTGGAGACACTATAGCCAGAGAAGTTTTGGCATTCTGCTTAAAAGAATTAGTTGAGCACTGTGTCCATGAGTCGAGTTTGCAGAGGCTCAAAACTAACAGACAAACAAAAAGCTGCTGTTAAGAGCATCATTGAACACAGGAAGGGTTTTTAAAAATGGTCATTATAACTTTTATAAAAACCAAAAGATAGGTTCCTTATCTCAAGAAAATAAGAGAAGTAGAAAAAACAGTGCAAGAAGAGTATCGCCGTGTAAAGATGCAAACCAGTGGCTGCCTGAAAGGAAGTTAACCTGTTGAAAAACTCAAGAGATGCCTTTAAAAATGGTTGGCAGCGATGTAAGCAAATACATTTTATAGTGAATGGCTTAAAAGCACCAGTATGGTCCTATTTACAAGTAAAAAAAAAAAAAAAACTGGCACTTGATTTACCTACTTCTGCATCTGGTACTCGAGTGTGTGTCTTTTGATTTAAGGTCACCTCTCAGTCAGCTCACTATAAAAGGTTTCTAAATGCACACTCAAACACACCTCCATCTCTGTTAGTTAGCCTGCAGTTTAAGATATGTGTGTTGACATGGATATATCAGCCAAGCCTGTGGCTCAAAGGGCAGAACAGGTTTTTACACCTGTATGTTAATTCTGACACTTTGGTGTTTCCCTTGGCTCTGAGGTGAGTGTTAAGACAAACTAGAGTTAATTACCGGCCAGGCAGTCACTCCCCACACACGTTAGACTGCACTGTAAATACACGCAGAGGGAAAAGGTGGATTAAAGTACCACATGGATAAAAGTGAGCAGTCCTCGACTCTCCTTCTCTGACTCATAGAGATCAGGAGTGAAATAATTTATGTCTGACCTGTCTTTGTCTGCTACTCTGTTTTCCATGTCTTCACCCTCCATTCATCGATATCCCCCCATTCCTCATCTCGCTGCCTCCTGTACCATCCCCCCATCTCGCCACATGCATACATCTTGGCGTTAGAATGCACATGTGTAAGGTGTGTGCTTTATTAATAATTTAGATCAATAGCATCAGCCATTATGAGAAGACAAAACACATGCTTGCGAAGGTGTTATAGAACAATGCTCGTGTTGTCATAGTGACCAATCAATAACCTAATCAATCTGTCTGAGAGCGGTATGAAGGATGATGAGCAATAAAGTCCAATATTGTCTCAGCTCAACTAGCGCAGCACGACTGTATCAATAATACACAAATCAGTAAAGAAAAATCCATCAAGTCTATCTGATTGTCTAAAGGGTTTGTCAATATATGAGATAGTCTCCCTATGAGGCTTTACAGATTCGACCTGATCGATAAAAAGGCAAAAGTCAATGACAGTTTTCCAAAGCAATTACAAACAAATTAAGCCCTTGTTACACAGAGATCCTGCGATAGGGCCACAACGAAGACATGTCATTACTTACTATGGCTTTGCTTTTTAATACAGAACCAAACAAGGCAGGCATAATGCCGCCCCAGTGTGTGTGATTTTAGACAGCATGACGGCATTCCAGGAGCAAAAGAGGCCGAACACATGTGACGTTTAACACAACAAGGTCGGCACCTAGTGTGACATATAATGTACGAGTCAGGCAGCGCTTTCTAAATACAACAATGGCCTAACATGGCAATAACAGTCATTTACTGGTCCTGTAATATGCTTGTTGATCTCACCCTCTGCTCGGAGGGATAAGGAGCTCCAGGACCTCAGTGTCTTCCCAGTTTGCTGACATTTATGGTCGCTGGTCTTGACACATCATCAAAACATCACACCTGTCCTGTCCTGCTGGTTGTCCGTTTTATACAGACGATTCTGCGCTGTTATGCTGGATTTATACTTGTGCGTCAGCTCTACGCCGTAGCCTACGTATTTGGCCTATGCCACTGTGAGCATTTATACTTGTGCGGTGGTGTGTCTGTGTCCCTCTGCAGTTACACCTCCAAAACACTAGTCAGCGGCAGGGTTTCTGTGAAGTGCTGTAAACTTTAGTTGATTCACAAGTACACAAATCAGCTTCATTATAACTCGCAGGATTCACAGACAAAGCATTTGTGTTGGACACATTTTCCCCACAAATACAGCATGCTAATGTTATTAGCATAAGTCTATGGCATTTTACATTGTATAAATTAGCCTAGCAACTAGCAGACTTTCCCTCTACTCATATGAAGCCAGGATAAATCACACACAAGCTTTAAAATGTGTGGAGGCTTTATTGTCTTCACAATTCATTGTTTCTTATCTGTGAAATTAAAGTAAATAAAAGCTTAATATCCACCGAGGGAAATTGTTTCAGCTTCCAAAAATAGGGTCTGTGTCGCTCGACGTGTAGTTACATTTCTGGGGACGTGCACGTCAGGCTACATCGTCGGGTGCGGCGTGGGCTCTACGTCGATACAGAGCCTATGCTGTAGGTGCGGCATCAATTCGACACAGAAGTATAAATCCCGCATTACTGCCTCCTCTGCTGACTTAAAGATGAGACTACTCTGTCCCCCCTATTCTGCGATCGTACCTTTTATACAGAATGGTGAGTCGGAATAACAGTGTGACATTCCTGCAGTGTCTATCGTGCATTCTGTGTGCAACATTTCTACATGGTCATTTGTTACGTTGGTTGTATTTGTTTTTAAAGAGAGGTGTGGGCTCGGTGAACATTTTAAATGACAGCTGAAACCCTATTTATTCAGTCTGGCTTCTTATGTAATTCTTCTTTTTATTATTATTTTATATTAATTATCTCAGATTTACTGGGTCTCTCTACTTTTCACTTTTACTCAGATATTTATCTTATAATCGACTGTCTTTTTATTGTCTAATCTTGCTGTCCTTTTTGCTTATGTATCATATCTTCATTTTTTAGCACTGTGCTGCATGCCTTGTATGAAAGGTGCCATACAAATAGAGCTTACCATTATTACTGTTACTATTATTATTTATGAATTCATCAATTTATTATTTTGAGGTATGGCTTGTCCACTAATCTGTTTGGTGTTTTTGTCCCCCTGTGGTCATTTTTCATCAGCATCCTGGGATTTTTTGCCCTGTATTTTAAATTGTTACTTTTTCCACTAGTTATTTTAAAATTAAATAGAGCTTCATTTTTGTATTTTTGTATTTTTTTTATTTATAGACCTTCATTTTGTGACAAAAAAACAAGCGTTACAGAGTTTTGTGAGCATGTTGACACACCGGAAACACACAGAAGCTGTGAATGGTTGGGAAGTCTTACCATGTGCTCTACACCGGCGTGCCATAAAATAACAATGAGGGTTTGTGAGAATGTGCAAGAGGTGAGAATTGAGCTGATCACCTTGACTGAGATGGGAAGTATGCCGTTACCAAGACAACTTGCCTCTAAACACCTACTGCTCCTTGGAGAAGAGAAACAAGCATCAGCATCACGACTGCTGAGCACTTTCCGAACGGCGAAGCCTTACTTTGTTTTGATGTGTTTTAGTACCACGCACACACCACCGATTCACAAACACATCCTACACTTTGTGTGTGTGTGTGTGTGTCTTCAGCATTCAGAGCTGGAGCCTTGAGTCATTCTTCTGAGAAGCGTGGCGTTTAGTTGTGCTGATACCAAATAATGTCACTATTGTAGCGCCCGGTGCCACCAATCCCGGAGTCAGCTCCAGTGTCTCCGAGAGAGGCCTCGCGACTGGCTGAATGGGTTGATGAATGGTCCTTTGTCTGCGGGTCTCGTGTCTGAAGTGCAGCCATGGAGGCTCTGACACACACACACACACACACACACACACACTATTGTAACACCCACTCATCTACTGGATACTTTTGGTAGGGTAGAGGCCAGACTGAAACATTACGTCTGTGTTTCATACAGATTACATTAAGTGAAGCATTTACCTGCATACACACACATACATCTCCTCACGACTCACACACATACACAGATGCACAGATAGGAGACTTTAGGAGATGGATAATGAATGACTTTAAAGAGGTGAGAGATGCTCCAGCCCACACATTGTAATTATCATATATATTGTATTGGCATTTCACTCATGGCTCAATGTCGAAAAAAAAAGAACATATTTAATGAAAAGCTTGGCTGTTGGAGAAGGAGTACCAGGCCTTATAGAGTGTGTATCATATCTGATCTCATTAACCATGTTATTATTGTTATAAAGGAGCAGTAATATACATTGTTACCTCTGGGACTCATAAAGATGCTGTAATGGAAATTCATCGCTGTGCTACAAATCTCATTTTTAACATTGGTTTAGTGGAGGGCCTTTAGCAGATTGATAATGAAACAAGTCTTGCTTGTACAAAAGATGTTATTTTCTTCAGCTTAAGGCCATGAAAATGAAATTTAGGGGAAGAAAAAAAAAATTCTTCACTGTTGTCGCTGAGTGCCCTTGTGCTGAAAATACTGCGATAAAAAGAAAGACATATTACGATGAACTGTCTGCTCCACCTTTGTACAGGGACAGAGAAAAAAGTTACATTAAGTTGCTCTCAGAGACGGAGAAAGAAAGGAATTCAGAAACATAAAAAAAAGGAAGAGAAGAAATATGTGTGTTGTGGATATCTCGGCTGTGTAGGCAGAAATTGTTTTTTTCGACACAATGGAGCATTCACCATCAGGAAGCAACATAGCCAGATAGCTGTCGCCAAGCCTGCTACCCCGCTGGACTGGCGACGGTTTGGGCACCACATGACTAACACGATGACCCACTGACCACCCACTGACATCAGACAAAGCCAGTCGAGGCGTGTGTCTGAGTGGCTGCCGTGATCCTCCCGCTGTAGAGAGAATGTGACAGGTGAGCGTCGGCCCGGCGGGCTCCAGGGATGGTGCGTAATGTTTGTGTGGGAGGATATGAGACAGAGTCAGTCAGATGGGAGTCAGATTTTGGACAGCCAGTGTTGTCTGGCTTTCCCAAAAGGCATCAGGGCTGTTTTTGTCATGTGAGCTCACAGTGGGGACACAGCGAGAGGATCAAAACGTCAGCAGGAAGCCTGTGGGAAACACAGATGTTGGCCTACAAGTGAGGGGGAAAAACAGCTGTATGGTTTTAAGTTCTTATTGATAGATTGATTACAGTTGTCTGCCTACACTCAATGTCAAAATAATAATGTTGCACAGTTCACATTAACACAGTGCTTAATATCTGTTGTTAAAAAAAAACCGTGTGAGCATAGGTGTAGATTTCAGAAGGAACACAGGTGACATGTCCCCCTTTATTTTGATGCAGAAAAGCCATAAATTGGTGCATAAAAATTCACCAGAAAGCAGGAAATGAAATGTCTGACTCTCAAAATTGAGATTCACCAAAATGACAGTTATCAGATTTTGTCCATATTTGGCAAATGGTCAGAATAAGCACTAACCATCAAGACAAACGTGGCATTTCCGGTGGCTGCTTCACAATAAGAAACAATCAGGGTGTAGGGTATGTTTATCCCAAGAATTTTTACAGATCCTGGACCAAAAAGTCACATAAAGGCAAAAATTGAGAGGGACCCAGCTGCCGACAAGATGGCGGACAAGGGCGCCGCCATATATCCAATCCATAACAGAAGTCCATACCGGAAGTTGGTCTGTGTATTATTCACTGAAGAAGAAGAAGAAGAGGAAGAAGACGACGGAGAAGATGAAGAGAAGAATGCGAACAATACACACATGACTA
The DNA here is from genome assembly GCF_011397635.1 of Epinephelus fuscoguttatus. Taxonomy (NCBI): domain Eukaryota; kingdom Metazoa; phylum Chordata; class Actinopteri; order Perciformes; family Serranidae; genus Epinephelus; species Epinephelus fuscoguttatus. Next base: position 14,841,163 of record NC_064769.1, read on the forward strand.
AGAGAAAGAACGGTAAGGGAATGAGTCTTCTTTATTAGAATTAGACAACTTTATTGTCATTGTACATTGTACGACGAAATTCTGCTAGTAGCTAGCGCTAGCATAGAGTACCAAGCCGCTGTGTTTATATGCGCCATCATCTTCATTATATTTTAACACGTATGCTATGTTCTCTAAGATGCAATTCTACGTAATGTATCAAATCAAAAGGGGGTTGTCTATGTGGGGAATCTCGGCATGCACACAAATTACTACCACCGGATGGTGGGTTTAGCTACATTTGTTG